>NW_027663286.1:0-10000 GCF_963989245.1 Nansenia antarctica | reverse complement strand
TCTCCAACCGAACTCAGTAATGAATCAACACAACGCAGTCGATCAGCCCTGACCCTCTGCATGGTTTCATGATTTCAGATGAAAGCACCTTTCTTACACTGTAGAGGTAGATAAGTTATCTAAGATAACAAAGGTGAAATGTGCAACCAGGAGCTTAAGTCATTTTCCAGTTTTTTTACATGTGCTTAAACGACAGATTGTAAGCTTTCAAATGACGTGTCATACATCGAAATCGGAGAAAGTTTGAACACGACAGACAGGCGTGTTTGAATGTCGGTGCACCTCAAACACTGAATGGGAGAAAAGTGACTCTAAAACGCAGCCACACAGCTACCAACGCTGCTAACAGCTAGCGGCTAACAAAACACATCGCTAGGCTACGGAGGTCTAAAACTGTATTTGAATAACATCACAACGTGCTGAGAGAACATCGACATGCTAAACAACACATAACTACACATAACCAGATGAACACACAGTTCTTGCTTTTGAACACGAGCTAAAACGGAAGTGAATGGATCTCCCTTTCTAACAACCAGAACACAAAAAAGGAGTTGGATAATCACACCGTCTGTTTCATGATACCTAACCTGACGTCAGCTGCTCTGACGTCCCCGTCCCGTCCCCCTCCTCCCTCCCTCTCCACGGTTCTGAACCCCCCCCTCCCCCAATGGATCTGGAGGTATCTCCCTCTCTAACAACCGCAACAGAAACCGACTCAGACAATCACACCGTCTGTTTGGTGATACCTAACCTGCTCTGAGGCCCCCTCTCCCCTCCTCCTCCCCCTCCGTGGTTCTGAACCCCCCTCCCCCCACAGAGGAGAACCACTCTGATTCAAGTTTCATTAGGGGCCCTCGCTGCGTCGTGCCTGATAAGTGCAACAGCGCCTGTTATAATAGCTGGCTCTCAGCAAAGCCCGAATAATAATTACAGCTGAGTCTGTCTGCCAGCCTGCCAAGCAAGCCCCCCTACCCCCCCCTCCCCAGGCCCCCCCTTTCTCTAGCCTAGCAGCTTCTGATGCAGCTTTTGGGTCAGGGTGGTTTAGCGTGTAGTGTGTGTCTCAGGTGTGTGAGTGTGTGTGTGTGTGTGTGTGTGTGTGTGTGTGTGTGTGAGTGTGTGTGTGTGTGTGAGTGTGTGTCTCTCACGTGTGTGTATCTGTGTGTGTGTGTGTCTGAGTGAGTATGTGTGTGTGTCTCACGTGTGTGTGTGTGTGTGTGCGTGTGTGTGTGTGTGTGTGTGTGTGCGTGCTCGTGTTTGTGTGGCGTAGAGGGATTCAATTAGAACACCTGCCCCTCTCCACAGATGCACACACTCTCCCACTCACTAAATCACCATCGCCTGCCAGAACTGGAGTAGATGAATATTAAAATTAATACGTCAATAAATAATGTTGTTTTAACTGCTGGTGTGCACGGGGTAATGGCGGAACATTCCTCCGCGTCGAGTTATAAAAAAATATCAACCCCTTCTGCTAAACCCCGGATATTATCACGTTAAACCTGGGAGGGATGAATAAATCTCTGATGTCCTTCAGAGAGAGGCGGTCGTGACATTGGACGGACGGAAGCCCTGTTGGGACACAGATGTTGTCCGGCCCAGGGGATGTGACTTCTGGACACACGACAGATTAATTACGATAAATCATCTCTAACACGAGTGTTGTTGTTAGCGACTGCTCAGGATCAGCTGTGTGTGGTGAAAGCGATGGCACTCTTCAAATAGAATATAGAATTCTAGAATAGAATCTTCAAATAGAACATGAAAAAATAGGCCTATGAACTCTCTCTCTCTCTAGGGGAGATCGGGACATCGACGACATCAAGTCCTCCATCGTATAAATAATAATAATAATAATAACTTTTTATTTGTATAGCGCTTTTCCTGCAAACGTGGAGCTCAAAGTGCTCCAATGGTTAAAGCAACAATTTGTTATAAAGGTCCACTATGACACAAGTGAACGAAAAAGGATATATATATACTGTATATATATATATATATAAAAAAGAAAGAAACACAATGTTTATTACATACGCACCCCAAATAAAGTATTCCTGCGTCTAAACATGACGCAAAACGAGGGAAACCAACCGACTTCCAAACATGTTTAGTTATCTCCTCAAACGCAAGAAGGACACGCGCATAACCGAACGAACAAATAAACAAATCACCTTAGAGGAATATAGATAGATATATAATCATCAGTGCTTACTGACTCTCAGGGGGTTGGGTGGGGTGTTGGCGGATACCGAGTGGCGATTGGCAGAGGGTGGCCCGAGTGGAAGGGAGGGAGTTAGAGGGAGAGAGGGAGGGGCACCCGAAGTCATTTAGTTTATTATTACTATTATCTATTGGTGGTTGGGAGGATTTGCGATTTGCGGCCCTGGCATCCAGAGCTGCCGGTGACCTCCTCCCCAGCCCTGGACCAGGGGTTTGCAAAGCCCGGATCATCCCTCTAATCCGCCCTCATTAAGGATGAGCTGCATGATAGCGCCATCGCCCTCCACCAGCCTCCCCACTGCGGATAAGTGGCGGCTTTGATGGCAAATTTAATAAATTACTGCAGTGATCATCGCATGTGTGCGTGTGTGTGTGTGTACTGCTGCTGCTGCTGCTTGGTAAACAAAGCCAAACCTACACACACACACACACACACACACACACACACACACACACACACACACACACACACACACACACACACACACATACATACACACATCAGTGTTAATGGGGAGTGCGTCGCGATTAGAGTGACGATAATACCTGTATTTAGTGTATTTAGCCGAGGAGCACAGAGAGAAGAGAGGGACGTTTGGTCGATCAAGGGAAGTAGCATACTCTGTACTGTACTCTCTCAGGAGATGAGAGTTAAATAAGAAGTGTTGTTTCTGAGGAGATAAGAAGTGAGGGAAGGAGAGAAGAAGAGAAGAAGGAGGGGTTCAGGTTTAGAGCTCTCAGGCGGGAAGTAGAGGCCGTTGTATTTCTCGTCGTGCTAACATCTAAAATGTTAAAAGTTTTATTTTGGCTGCGTAAATTCGTAAATTCACTCCGGAAATCCGATCAGCACTCATAGAATGCCTCCTGTCCAATCAATGACTTGGTCCCCTTGTGACGTTGAATCCAGTGTGCGCTCCGGCGAATTTACGAACGCAGCCTGTGTGTCCAAACACTTTCCAGCGGCCATCTTCACCATCAAACAGACTAACTGACAGACTATTATGAGACAAAAGAAAATCCAGCTACGCTATCCTCACAAAGATGTGATCTCCGTTAGTTCTTTTTCAAGCGAATTAAATATTGAAACCCATTTAGCGAGGTAGCTAGGTGCCCGGCGTAACTTGAAACAGTGCGGTCGTCAGGCGCGGTCGCTAGGCGCGGTATTCAATCAGCATCGTTTCGTGTCTCACCGTCCCTTTGAGTGATGATTCCTGTCACCCAGCACCACCCCACCCAGAAGGAAGATCCGACAGTTTACTCCAACTGTAATTGATCTACGTGACATTTTATTTTTAACCCCCCCCTCCCCCCCCTTTTAAACCTCCTTCTCTTCTTGAAATGCCCGGCACTGTCCCCATAGAGTACCAGCACAGAGTCTATCACTCAGACAGGAAATGAATGAATGAATGGAAATGAGGCAGGTCTGAGTTCATTGTGAGTTAACTACCCCTCTGTACTGTTTCTCCTGAGACATCTACTACCCCTCTGTACTGTTTCTCCTGAGACATCTACTACCCCCTGTACTGTCCCTCCTGAGACATCTACTACCCCCCTGTACTGTTCCTCCTGAGACATCTACTACCCCTCTGTACTGTTTCTCCTGATACATCTACTACCCCCCTGTACTGTCCCTCCTGAGACATCTACTACCCCCTGTACTGTTCCTCCTGAGACATCTACTTCCCCCTATACTGTTTCCCCTGAGAAATCTACTACGCCCCTGTACTGTCCCTCCTGAGACATCTATTACCCCCTGTATTGTTTCTCCTGAGACATCTACTACCCCTCTGTACTGTCCCTCCTGAGACATCTACTACCCCCCTGTACTGTTTCTCCTGAGACATCTACTACCCCCCAGCACTGTCCCTCCTGAGACATCTACTACCCCCCTGTACTGTTCCTCCTGAGACATCTACTACCCCCCTGTACTGTTTCTCCTGAGACATCTACTACCCCCTGTACTGTCCCTCCTGAGACACCTACTACCCCCCCTGTACTGTTCCTCCTGAGACATCTACTACCCCCCTGTACTGTTTCTCCTGAGACATCTACTACCCCCTGTACTGTCCCTCCTGAGACATCTACTACCCCCCTGCACTGTTTCTCCTGAGACATCTACTACCCCCCAGCACTGTCCCTCCTGAGACATCTACTATCCCCCTGTACTGTTCCTCCTGAGACATCTACTACCCCCCTGTACTGTTTCTCCTGAGACATCTACTACCCCCCTGTACTGTCCCTCCTGAGAAATCTACTACCCCCCTGTACTGTCCCTCCTGAGACATCTACTACCCCCCTGTACTGTTTCTCCTGAGACATCTACTACCCCCCTATACTGTTTCTCCTGAGACATCTACTACCCCCCTGAACTGTTTCTCCTGAGACATCTACTACCCGCCTGTACTGTTTCTCCTGAGACATCTACTACCCCCCAGCACTGTCCCTCCTGAGACATCTACTACCCCCCTGTACTGTTCCTCCTGAGACATCTACTACCCCCCTGTACTGTTTCTCCTGAGACATCTACTACCCCCTGTACTGTCCCTCCTGAGACATCTACTACCCCCCTGTACTGTTTCTCCTGAGACATCTACAACCCCCCTGTACTGTTCCTCCTGAGACATCTACTACCCCCCTGTACTGTTTCTCCTGAGACATCTACTACCCCCTGTACTGTCCCTCCTGAGACATCTACTACCCCCCTGCACTGTTTCTCCTGAGACATCTACTACCCCCCAGCACTGTCCCTCCTGAGACATCTACTACCCCCTGTACTGTTCCTCCTGAGACATCTACTACCCCCCTGTACTGTTTCTCCTGAGACATCTACTACCCCCCTGTACTGTCCCTCCTGAGACATCTACTACCCCCCTGTACTGTCCCTCCTGAGACATCTACTACCCCCCTGTACTGTCCCTCCTGAGACATCTACTACCCCCCTGTACTGTTTCTCCTGAGACATCTACTACCCCCCTGTACTGTTTCTCCTGAGACATCTACTAGCCCCTGTACTGTCCCTCCTGAGACATCTACTACCCCCCTGTACTGTTTCTCCTGAGACATCTACTACCCCCCCTGTACTGTCCTCTCATGACATATTATTTATTTGTATTTTTATTTATTTTTAAATCTTCCTTCTTCAAGCACGGCGACTGCCAATGGCTCCTGGCCAGAGCTTAGATTACTTTCCCCTGCTCTGACTGGTGGATAGATGATTCACTTACTTAGTCAAATGTGTTTGTTGTAAGTCGCTTTTGGAATAAGGCGTTTTTGCTAAATGCCAAAATTGTAAAATGTAAATGTGTACTCCTTTCCTGCTGTGCCTGGAAGAAAGACCAGGTTTAATATCTCAGAGACTCATCCCTTCTGAGGTAACATCAGGACAGACTTACTGAATTAATTTTATGAATAGTCATCAAAACAAAGATTATACAACAGTTAGTTCCGACCAAGTAATCTGATTGGACAAGAGGCATTCCATGAGTGCTGATATACAGTATAACAGCACTGGGACTTTTAACTATATGCATCACTCCGAAATAACCGTTAATATCAAAGTAGCTAGCCTGCAGATGTTTGTGTTCAGGTTACTAGGCAACAACAGTCCAGTTGCGGAACAATTTTTTGTTGACGGAGCCAAAATAAATGATTAAATAAACAAACAAATCATAATCTGTTGTCACTTATTACTGTTAACTAATACATTGCGCTGTAGAACTGTTGTATAAAATCAATATCACACTCGAGGTCGTGCTGTTATACTGAATATCAGCACGGCTGTGATTGTCTTCTACGCAGCCTCGTACCTACGACCGAATCACAGCCGTGCTAATATTCAGTATAACAGCACGACCTCGAGTGTGATATTGCTTAATCATTGCTAGCTGAAGAGTAGGCCTAGTCCACAATTAATATAATGGACCTATCGCTAAGCCACGCCCCCTTCGAAAACTCAGACAAACAAATAACGCTTCACTGACAGTGACTGACTGACCGACCGTGACTGAACGACATTCAATGACTTACGGGCGGGAGTTGGCACATTTCTGATTTCTGACTTACCACAGCAAGTAATAGACATGTTTTTTTTTTAAACAAGAACATTTAGTCTAGAAGCTTTTCACCATCAGATATTAGCGAGTTGTTTGTCCGAGTTTTCTGCCTGTCGTGACTTTTGCTGTGATATGATTGGACAATTTCTATTTTGGGGTGTGGCTTAGCGATAGGTCCATTCAACAAACAATTCACGTTTCTTTTATAGTCCCAATCAGGATTTGTATCAATATCAGATACAAAGTAAGGTAAACATGGTAAACATGGTACGTTGATATTTCACTAAAGCTGCAAGATCGTAGATCTAAAGAGAAAAGAGAAACCAAATTAATTATCTGCCAAATCGTCTATGAACACCAACAACAAAAAGCCAAACAGCAAATTAATTTGTTCTCACAGAAGAAAGAGAGTAACCGAGCCCAACAGAGTGACGCGCTACCTGCGATTTATAACATCTGTTTATTAGAAATCAATAGGCCCTTAATTAGGCTGAGGAATTGCCTCTTACGGCTTCCCATCGATGCACAGTCTATTTACTGTTTTCAGAGATTAAAAGGAAAAAAACTAATTAGGTGGGAACTCATTACAAAAACATAATCCAAAACAACGAGACGGCGCAGTGTGCAGCAAAATGTCTGCTTGTTCATTACCCAGTGTGCTAAATAAACGAGATAGCAGAGAGATGCTGTTTAAAAGACCCCGAGCTCACAATGAACCCTGGGAAAGAAACAGTCTGTCACTTGACCTTCATTAGCCGTTCTATTCATCCACTCCGCACAAAGTGATAAATCAGGAAATGTATTCTTTTGTCGCTTTCCTCTAACTAACTAGCTAGCTTTTGCATTTTTTGTCCCCTTACCTACCCTACATTTTATTAGCCTTTTGTCACCTTAGAATGAACAGCACGCTTTTAGAATTCCGTTACTCTTTAGATTTTTAATGGCAGATTCTAAATGCCAGTTCAGTCTAATAAGAAACAAATGTACAATATATAATAGGGGGAGTGCTCTGAAAGGATTTCTGCGGTGTATACTGCTATACGCTATAACATCTAACAATCTGTGTCAGCCTCTGACGCATGGCTCCCTGAATCAAGGTGTGGGCGTGAAGGAGAGGTGGGGGGATGAGCGAGAGAGAGAGAGAGAGAAAGATGACACCCCTCACCCTTTACCTAGAGGAGCCTAGAGGAGATTGAGAGAGAGAGAGAGAGAGAGAGAGAGAGAGAGAGAGAGAGAGAGAAGGCCCTCAGAGAGAGAGGAGAGAGAGGGATAGAAGAAGTTCTCTCGTGGTAGCACACAGGGAGTTTTCCAGAGGGGGATGGGTTCGTTCTTCCACTGAAGCGTTCGCTGGCTTAACCTAATCAAACGATTAATCAAACTTGAAACACCAGAGGCGGTGCCAGTGGCCTCTTAAACCGACTCCGCCGGGCAGGAGAATTAAGAGGGGAGCCGGGGAGACAGGATTCCCACACCCTTCTGGTTCCTCTGACTGCCAAAAGGGCTCGGAGGCTCGGAGGCGAAGGGAGAATTAGAAGTTCCCCGCTTTTTGCCCCCAAGAGCCCCAGATGGTGGAGGGGTTTTTCTACAGCAAACATCTCATTATGATTCAGACAAGCCGAGCGCTTGATACGAGTTCGCTAGCTAGCTGGGCCTCTCTCTTCTAGTCGGGTTTGATAGTATGCCAGGGAAGAACAAGAAGAAGAAGACATAAAGGGAGATTGGAGATTAGAAGGTGTGAATTTGACTTGTCACATGTCTCAACTTCAAAGGGATTTCTTCTTCTTAGGAACAATCGTGTGTTAATGAAAAAGACGCATGGTTGGTATATGCTAGTATGCTAGTTACGCTACGACTCCTGAGTGACGATAATTGATATCTCAACTCCCAGGTCAAGTGGTCAGGTCAGGCATAGGTCAGACACAGAAACACAGACAGACACAGAAACCTTAGGACCTCGCTATACGGAGCGGCTGTGATCACAATGATCGCAAGGTCGGCAGATCGGCGGTTCGAGTTCGAGCCCCGGCTGGCCACATGTCGACGTGTCCTTGGGCAAGACACTGAACCCCCAAATTGCTCCCAGTGAGCGAGGCCGGCCGGCGCCTTGCATGGCAGCTTGGCCGCCATTGGTGTGTGAACTGTGAATGTGAATGGGTGAATGAGAGGCCGTTGTAAAGCGCTTTGGATAAAGGCGCTATATAAGTGCAGTACATTTACTATACTGTCCTTATCCACCCATACACCCCCCCCACCCCCTCCCCTCCTCTCCTCCCTCCTTCCCTCCCCTCACCCAGCCAGCCACAAACCCTACACACTGTACATTACACAGCCTAAATCCTCCATCCCACACCTACAGTAGCCAGCCCCATACATAATCAACACCGACACCCCCCCCCCCCCCCCCCCACCACAGTTTAGCCTGTGTGTCACTCAGCCCAGACCCGGCCCAGAACCAGCAGACTCACAGTGAAACTTTGATGCGGTCCGATGTCCTCCGCTGTGCTCTGCGCATCCTCGCACCGCAGGGTATCACGGCATCAGCCTCCATCATAGTGCAATCCCCCTCCCCCCTCCCTCCCTGCCTTTCTCCCTCCCTCCCTTTCCCCATCCTTCCTTCCCTTCCTCTGTCCCTCCTTCCTTCCCTCCCTCCGTCCCTCCCTCCCTCCCTCTCTCCCCCTCCCTCCCTCCCTCCCTCTCTCTCTCTCTCTCTCTCTCTCTCCTCCCCCCTCCCCCTCCCTCCCTCCCTCCCTCTCTCTCTCTCTCTCTCTCTCTCTCTCTCCTCTCCTCTCCCCTCCCTCCCTCCCTCCCTCCCTCCCTCCCTCCCCCCCGAGATTTAAAGGCGCCGTGAGACGATTGGCTCAAACCCGGGGCGTAAATTAGCATGGTAGTGTTTTCCCTCAGCCCGTAATAGAGGATAGAAGCAGGGGACTCGACTTTCTTCCTAAGCCACTCCGGACCACATGGTCTGAGAGGGAGAGAATAGAGGATGTATCCAGACTTAATCTGGCTGGAGTAGATAGTATTAGTAAACACATAAATAAAGGAATTACTTCTTCATCTGTCTGACCCTAATGTCTGATGCGTCTAATCTTGGTATCTAAGCAGGGTAAAGGAGAGGAAAGATTATTCCAAAGCGCTTTACAACGGCCTCTCATTCACCCGTTCACACACACATTCACACACCAATGGCGGCCAAGCTACCATGCAAGGCGCCGGCCGGCCCCGCTCACTGGGAGCAATTTGGGGTTCAGTGTCTTGCCCAAGGACACTTCGACATGTGGCCAGCCGGGATTCGAACCGCCGATCTGCCAACCTTGCGATCATTAGCTAACTTTAATCACCTAAATTTCGTTGTTTGGTACCTGTACTGTAGCAATGACAATAAAGTCCATTCATTCATTCATTCATTCATTCATTAGACGCCGGCTCTTTTTTAATTATTTTTTTATCTTTTATTATAAAAATATATTTTAAATACAATCATAGCTATACATATTCATACATGTTCATTTTATAGCCTTCATTGTATTCTAATTCAAATAAAATAAATTTAAAAACCAATAAATAAAGCAAAACACACCCATACCATTTTGGTATGAGATAAATCCGCCGGCTCTACCTCCTGCGCCACAACCGCCCCGTTTATATATGTATATGCATATACTGTATATGTATATATGCTATTTAGCTGATATATATACAGTATATATATCATCTTATCCAAAGCA
>NW_027663288.1:27500-29039 GCF_963989245.1 Nansenia antarctica | reverse complement strand
TGGGCTAGAACACTGGGCTTGGACCAGAACACTGGGCTAGAACACTGGGCTTGGACCAGAACACTGGGCTAGAACACTGGGCTGGAACACCAGAACACTGGGCTGGAACACCAGAACACTGGGCTAGAACACCAGAACACTGGGCTAGAACACCAGAACACTGGGCTAGAACACCAGAACACTGGGCTGGAACACCAGAACACTGGGCTAGAACACCAGAACACTGGGCTAGAACACCAGAACACTGGGCTTGGACCAGAACACTGGGCTTGGACCAGAACACTGGGCTAGAACACCAGAACACTGGGCTAGAACTAGAAAAGCACTATACAAATAAAACGTTTTTATTATTATTATTGGGATTGGGATAGAGATTGACAGGAAGGATGGGTGGGTGGGTGAGAGAGAGAGAGAGAGAGACATGACATGCAGGATATGTTGACGGCCGGAATCGTGAAAAAAATAAGAATAAGTAGGGACCTTGCTATGAGTGCCTTAGAGTGCTACGCCCCTGACGCGCCCCTATGGGAGTTAAATACAGAAAAGTCAACTTCACTTGAATATTCAGACAGTTGGTGACAGTTTGAACAAAAACAACTCGAATATTTCCCTGAGTTCTGAGTTCCCTCTCACAGTCCCCTTCAAAGGACATTCCTGGAAAACAAACCCCATATTCAGCAAACGCCGAATTTCCTTGAAAACCCACTTTTTTTGGAAAAACATTACTGTGCACATACTGTACCTTATGTATTTATAGCCCCCTGAAATCAACCAATCAGCATTCTCCTAAGTGATAGCATATGCTGTTATACACACTTTAATTGTTTCCAGATACACAAATCCATTGGATAGGGATGCAGTTTATTGCAGCATGGCCCAGTTTTATTGTGCACTAGAGGGGCCTGTTAGCTAAGCTAGCCAGCCAGCCACGCTAACATCCCTGCACCAGGCCCGACCGGCCTGGTCGGCACATCTCAGCGGAGGAGTGAGTTCTCTCTCCACTTTTTAAAGGCTTTTGTTTCCCCAATTACAGCTTGTGGAAACTATGTAACAGCTGTGAGGGTCTGAGGGGAGAATGTCCTCTGTGGCTGAGTTGGTAGAGCTAGCGTGGCGCTAACAACAACGCTTAGGTTGGGGATTCGATCGATACTGGCCGGGACCGTACTATATTCTGAAAGTTGTATCCACTCACTGCAATGTGAAGTTGTTTTGGATAAAAGCTAAGTCAGCTAAATGTTGCTATATATATATATATATATATATATATATGTAGGCTATATACAGTATATACAGTATATATATATATATATATATAGAGCTATATGTTGTATTATAGGCTTGATAATATCACTTCACTGTGTTTGAGAAATAGGGGTTGGACTAGGAGGTTGTCGTTGGAGAAACAGGGACTAGGAGGTTGTCGTTGGAGAAATAGGGACTAGGAGGTTGTAGTTGGAGAAACAGGGACTAGGAGGTTGTAGTTGGAGAAACAGGGACTAGGAGGTTGTCGTTGAAGGAACAGGGACTAGGAGGTTGTCG
>NW_027663288.1:12500-22500 GCF_963989245.1 Nansenia antarctica | reverse complement strand
AGACTGACGGAGAGGGATCACAGGGGAGGCTGGTGGAGGTAGGAATCGAAGGAGGGCTTTGTATTGTAATGCAACGACTGGAATGAGGATCGGTATCAATGTCTTACAATTACAATAATCTATGAGCCCTTCCTCCCATTTCTACCTCCACCAGCCTCCACTGGGTCACAGTTTAGAACAGGACATCCCTGGGATCAAAATGGCGGCATTGAAGGGATAACGCATAGTCATACCACACACAACCACCAAGCCGCGCTCCTGCATGGTAAACGGACTGACTTATATAGCGCCTTATTCCAAAGCGCTTTACAACGGCCTCTCATTCACCCATTCACACACACACATTCACACACCGATGGCGGCAAGCTACCATGCAAGGCGCCAGCCCGCTCACTGGGAGCAATTTGGGGTTCAGTGTCTTGCCCAAAGACACCTCGACATGTGGCCAAGCCGGGGATCGAACCGCCGATCTGCCGACCTTGCGATCATTAGACGCCGACTCTACCTCCTGCGCCACAAGCGCCCCAACCATAAGCCCATGACCTTTAACCCCATAACCTTTAACCCCATAACCTTCTCACCTGCAGGTCGAAGAACTTGCTGTAGCGCCTGAAGATGACCTCAGCGCTTCCGTCCGACCACAACACTTTGATGATGTAAACCTGAAACACAGAAACACAGAGGAAAGAAATGAGTATGTGATGTTGACGTTGTATCAACAATGTATGTATGTAAGTAATGTATGTCACTTATGTCTGGCCTTCATTTGTGACAGAAGCTGGAGAAACCGGGAACAAAACAAACAAACAAATTTTTTTTTTTTTTTTTTTTTTTTTTTTTTCCAGATTTTATCCCCTTTTCACCCAATTTGGTAGCCAATTTAACCCAACTTAGCAAAATCGATGACACACTCGCTAGTCAAGACAAAACACTGCGATACCTAGTTAGTGTAGAACAGTGGGGATTACTCACCGAATCCATTGCATTGCAATGTTGTTGGCTTGACTAGCGAGTGTGTCATTGATTCTCAACGAACGTTGACGTTTATTTACATTTTTCAGAATAAAAGTCTGAACAGAGCGAGGGCTCCTGAGGTAGTGGTAACGTGGGTTTATCTCCAAACATCTAATTCATTCAGGGTGGACTCTCTAACTATCAGCATGTGTAACTCTTAACGTTTGCGTAAATCTCGCATTGACGTCAATGGGGGAAATGTGTATGATGAATCGATTCAGGCGTGCGGACCTCGAGTCAGGGTTCCACACAGAGAGATTACTCAGAGTCACCAACAAAACCAGATTTAGTTTTGATGGTCAGATATGATGATGGTTATATCAATATGACTAACCACTCATAGTCACACACAGGGGAACCACATAGTGACGTGGTTTCAGGGAAGATGTCACTAAAGGAAATGGGGGGGGGGAGGGCAGGGGGCGTCGGGGGGGAAGGGGGGGGGGGTACATTATGTGGTTAAATTAGGTTGTCAGCTCCTTCCTCAGAAACAGGAAACACCTCTTAAACATATGACCTCACTTCCTGCAACACTCCATCATCGGTGGCCTGTAAAAACAGCTCGATTACACCTTCAACGCCTACTCATAATGAGCTATATCTCTCTCTATATCTCCTGTCACAGGCACAGTCAAGGCCCCAATATGACATGTGACAGCACAGCTGGTGAAACCGGGAACAAGACTTTTATTCTGAACATTTTAAATTAATTTCAACGTTGTTCAAAATCAATGACACACTCTCTAGTCAAGCCAAAATATTGCAATGCCATGGATTCCGTTCCATTGCAGTTTTGGCTTGACGTTTTGGCTTGACTAGCGACTGTGTCATTGATTTTTAACAACGTCGACATGTATTTACATTTTTCGGAATAAAAGTCTGAACATTTTGATCGGTTGCCGACTTGTTCCCGGTTTCACTAGCTGCTGTCACATATGAACCTCTTTCCCAGGGGTCAATACCCTCTCTTTCACGGTCAAAGCCTCAATACCAACTATTTCACAGTCAAGGCCTCACCCTCTTTCACAGTCAAAGATGTTCGGAATTGAACACATTTGAGGAATCTGCAGTCATCTGATTCTGAGTCATTGGAGGTGGCATTGAGCAACGTAAACAAGATAAACTGCTATAAGCCAGGGTCGGCAACAGTCTGACCTGGAATCTCTCCCTTGTCTCACTGTGATCACTGTTGATTGTGTATTGTGTGTTGTGTTGGTATTACTCAGAGTTTATTCCTATCCTTGTTTTTCACTGTTGAGAGGTAGCTCATTGTATTGTTTACATTGTTTGCTTCTTTTATACTTCTGCACATTAGATACCGTACATAAATGACGTCACTGTACATAGCTCATAACTGTATATAGCCCATAACTGTATATACCTCTAAACTATACTGATGTTTACAATACTACCTCTGCACATACTGTATATCACATAGACACCTATCACTACCATTCTTGTTCTATTTATATCATGCCCGTATATCAATATTTGCTAAACTTCACATTTACTATACATTTCCTTGTATAGTACTTGTACTCTGCGATGACAATAAAGTTGAATCTAATCTAATAATAATAATATTAATAATTAAAATAATAATAACATTAAAATATATATATATATATATTATAATAACTTGTATTTGTATAGCGCTTTTCCTGCAAACGTTGCAGCTCAAAGTGCTATATCATATGTAATATGATAGCTAGCCTTGGGTTCGCAGGCTTCAGAGTCTTCTCTGGAAGTATCCGGAAGCTTAGATGTTCTTCCAGTTGCACAAGTGAACCCAACTGTCGTTGAAAAAGACGTGAAGCCGCTATAGATCAAAGACCTACACTGTCAAATCAAAACCCAACTTGTCGTTTTCACTGTCAACGGTCCACAAATCTACTACCATGCCATTATGATCTTCTGAACCATAGTATCGTGCCACAAAAACAAGAACAGATGCAAAGGCCTTGTGCAACAGAATCTGCACTTGAATCTTTTTATTTTTCTCCCCCACCCTCCTATGTGAGATATTGATCTTAGTCTTTCATAGTAATATATCAGAGGCTTTGGTATCATCTGGTTGTATAATCTAAACCAACTCAACATCTCAAGCCTGTGTTGTTGTTGTGTGTGGTGGGATACAGATCGGAGCGATCACAGCACACAGTCCAAATCAACGCACAGCATCTAACACCGCCTGTCGTCATATAGCTAAGCTGGCTAGCTAGCCCTGGTCTGGTCTAATAGCGTCCAAGTTGGCTGAGCTACAAAACAAACAAACACTTTCCTTTTCGCAGCGGAAGGGAGAAGGAGAGAGGCAGGGAGGGAGGGAGGGAGGTGATGGGAAACTCCCCAGGGATAGTGTCTGGCTGGGGGCTTCTGTCGGCCTTTCTCTCCCAGGCCAGCAGCCAGGGACCAGAGCCAACTGTCCTCTGCCCTGTCAGGACTGTCCGCTGAGCTGCAGCAGGACCACAAGGCCGGTCGACGGGCTGCGGCTCATTCCAGTAAAAAGAAATGTCCCATCCAACATCCAACATCCGACTCTCCTCCTTCGGACTCTCGTATCCATTAACAACAACACGAGTTGGCTCTGACAGACTTATATTACAAAACAAAAAGTATTTTCTTCCGTTCTCTAGCAATGCTACTGTTGATGGCACTTATCAATGTTTTGACTTACTACAACGACTGATGTGTAGTTGATTCACTGCCTTAGAATTGGATAAAAGCTTTGGATAAAAGCGTCCGCTAAATGAGGTGTAAATAAAATGTTAACATTTACATTTTTTGCGCATTTGTAAAAATTGTATTTAGACATCATTTAGCAGACGCTTTTATCCAAAGCTTTTATCCAATTCTAAGGCAGTGAATCATCAGTGAATCAAGCAGTGAATCAAGCAGTGAATCAAGCAGTGAATCAGCAGTGAATCAGCAGTGAATCAGTAGTGAATCAACTGCCATCAGTAAAAGACAGGTGTAAGTGAGTGATGTCAGATCTGTGGAGGAGGGGAGTGAAGGAGTGAAGGAGGGGAGGAGGGGAGTGAAGGAGAGGAGGGAGGTCGCTGCTTTGTGGAATGAGACTGGGCCCGACCCAGTAAGCCGAGGGTGAGGCAGAGGTCCAGAGATCCGATGAACCGTTAAGACGAGACAGATGGAGGAGACGCGGGACCTCTGACGCTATGTCCTGCCCCCTCACGACGACACTCGCAGCGCTGAGGTCTGTTGATATCAACTACCGTCTTCATCATCATCATCATCCTCCTCCTCCTCCTCCCTCTCATCAACCCGGGCCCAGCACTCACACACACACCAGTATCTCTACTCTACATTCTAGAGGAATGTCTCTCTATGAAGAGTGAAAACATTCCTCCATCTGCCTCAGTCGACACTCCTAGCCCTCTCACTCTTCACCCTCTCACTCTTAACCCTCTCACTCCAAGGCCTCTCACTCCTAACCCTCTCACTCCTAACCCTCTCACTCCTAGCCCTCTCACTCCTAACTCTCTCACTCCTAGCCCTCTCACTCCTAGGCCTCTCACTCCTAACCCTCTCACCCCTAACCCTCTCACTCCTAACCCTCTCACTCCAAGGCATCTCACTCCTAACTCTCTCACTCTTAACCATCTCACTCCTAACCCTCTCACTCCAAGGCCTCTCACTCCTAACTCTCTCACTCTTAACCCTCTCACTCCTAACCCTCTCACTCCTAGCCCTCTCACTCCTAACCCTCTCACCCCTAACCCTCTCACCCCTAACTCTCTCACTCCTAACCCTCTCACCCCTAACTCTCTCACTCCTAACTCTCTCACTCCTAACCCTCTCACTCTTAACCCTCTCACCCCTAACCCTCTCACTCTTAACCCTCTCACTCCTAGTCCTACACGCCTAGCTCTCTCACCCCTAACCCTCTCACTCCTAACCCTCTCACTCCTAACCCTCTCACCCCTAACCCTCTCACTCCTAGCCCTACACTCTTCGCCCTACCCATCACAGGATAGTTAATTCAAAACACACAATGTGTTATGAATTATAATATGCACTGATCAAAGCACCATCACACCAAATACATAGTGGCATTGCATTTATACAATTTGTGAAACATGAATGTCCTATTATAAGGGTTATAAGGAATGTGACATGATGCATAACAGACAGTGTTGTTGTGTGTTATGAGTGAACACAACAACTTTATTTGACCAATGTAACATACACATAGAGATGCCTCAGCCATTTGAGTACAACAACAACAACAACAACAACAATACATACAAAACCAATACTGAGGACAGTCTAACTGTCAGTCTACTGACTGATCTCCACTGTGGTCCTCGTTTAATGGTGAAGTGTGAACAAGTAGCCTTGTCGGTAAGGCCTATACTGACATGGGCCAGACAGACAGACAGACAGACCGACAGAGGGACCGACAGAACGACAGAACGACAGACAGACAGGCAGGTAGACGGATAGAGAGACAGACAGACAGACAGGCAGAACGACAGACAGACAGACAGACAGTCTCAACCTGCATGTTATTCTGCCCTATATCCCCAACAGAACTGTTCAGCAGGGCAATGCCGCCTGTTCAAACATTCCTGTAGGCTCCTGTGTACACTGAGCTAACAATGACCTTAGGGATAGTCGGGTGAGGAGAGTGCTTCCTGGTCAACAAAAGCCTTCTGCCCCAAGGCCTCTGTCTTCAGTCTGAAACCATGAAGGCTGTGAACTAGTCTAGACTCCCAGCCATGCAAGGACTGCTCCAGAAGCACTCTGGGTAGCTAAGCCTATATTTCACAGTCAGGAAAGAACAGTCAAGTCAGCAATACACTTTCTTTCTTTCTGTATTACTTTGGTCAGTTTTGTGTTTCGACACAGCTTGACAAAGTTTTTTTTCTGTACTGAAACCCATCCGCTCCAGAGAGTTAAACCCTATGTTATGACATCATTGCTCTGCTTGAGAAGATATAAAAGTATTGTTATGTTATTTTGAACATCTTGAATGTTATTTCACTGTGGTTGTGTTGTATTGTGACTTGTATGCAGCCATGCGTATGCTATTTTTAAGTTGAGGAACTTTAAGGAAAATTAAATATCGGTTTTTGTTTTGTGTTTAACAGATCGGTTCATGAGTCAGGAGGAGCTAAAGAAAATATATATTCCCAGCATTCAAATAAAAGCCGAAATGCAATTTAAGGAGTTTTTAATCAAATATTCCAGGTCATACATAGTCTGCGGAAGGAAATGTTTTTTAAAGGGTTGTTTAAGAGGAACATCTGGAGGCGCATGTCCCGTTAGATCCAGATGTTAGCTTAAAGACGAAGAACTAAAACATCTGCATCTAAACCACTTCCAAACCGCCAACTTTCACTCATTTCACTTTTCTTTTCTTTCTTTCTAAAAAACAAACAAAAACAACCTAACCCTAAACTCCAAAACAAACAACAACATATCCCTGCATCGACTTGTTTTGGTGAAATGTAATCCGATCCTCTCTTTGTTTTTCTCTTTTCTTTCTTCTTGCCAGCCGAAAGCCAGAGAGAGAAGAAAGGAAAAAAAACGTCCACCGATCGGCAAAAACAGAAAACACGGACTGTTGTTCAACACAGTACAATAACAGATCCACACACACACAACAAACCCTCCAGAAAAACAAAAAACAAAGAGACGCAACTTGTTGGACTCACATAGTGTTTGTTGGGATTCCTCCTCTTCTGGACGTCCTGGACAGTGACTTCTTGCACGGTGCGCCTGGGCATGATGTCCTCTCTCTGTAGCCCCCTGATGTCCCTTCTCTCTGTACCCCCCTGATGTCCCGTCTCTCTGTACCCCCTGATGTCCCGTCTCTCTGTACCCCCCTGATGTCCTCTCTTCTCTCTGTACCCCCCTGATGTCCTCTCTTCTCTCTGTACTCCCCCTCAACAATCCGGTTTTTCTTTTCACAACACAACGATCAGAGTCAGACGCGCACGACAAACTTTACGCACCCAAACCTTTGTCATTCGCGCGAGTTTAAGATCCTTGATTTGCTGAATGCAACAACTGAGAGTTTTCCCCACATTCAATCGGTTCTTTTGTGTCGGCTCTCTGTCTCTCTGGGCTCTCTGTGGCCGTCCCGTCCCGCAGTAGGCTCTCTGTCTGTACCTCTCTCCCAGCCTATCCCGGCTCACCGCCTCTCTCCTCTGACAACTGGGCAGCTCCACACAGGCCGGCCTGCTGGGCTCCTTAAAGAGAAAGCGGCTCTTGTCCAATATGGAAGCATATAGCTGACACAATTAAAATGCCAATGCAATATGAGATTGCAATTGCATGTTCCACTTGTGCATGCATTCTTTATCATTAGAATTGCATTTTAATTTGAATATTGTTTGAAAGAATGCATGCAACGGTGGAACATGCAATTGCAATCTCATATTGCATTGGCATTTGAATTGTGTCCGCTATATGCTTCCATAGTCCAACAAGCGAGGTTGCATCGACTTTATAAACGCATAATAGTCAGCAAACGGCTGATACAACAGACGGCAAAGTGTTTTTCTTTTAGAAATAACTTGCTGCTGCAGTACCTTAATCATATAAACATATAAAGGCAAGGCACGTTTATTTGTATAGCACATTTTCATACAACAGGCCAGGGGCAATTCCAAGTGCTTTACATACAGCATTAGAATGAATAAAAGCAAATATAAGAAGTAAATAGTTAACACTTTTAATAAGACAATAGTGTATTGATAGAAGTGTTTGTGTTTAATCATAACTGCTGCAAAACATTATGTTTTTTTTTTAGCTTAGATTTAAATATTTTAAGGGTTTGGGCCTGTTTGATTTCTTCAGGGTGTTTGTTCCGGGAGCATGCAGCAGCGTGACTGAAAGCTGCTGCACCGTGTTTTGGGAGTTTAGGAGTTTTGTGGGTAGTAGAATAAACAACACAAGATGACACTAATCCTAATCCCTTCATAGTATTATATTTACTCAAGTATTTCAGATGTCTTTATGAATATATTCCTTTATGAAATAGATACAAACGTTAACTGGTTGATTGTATACAAACCCGTTATAAACCATGTATAAACCATGTATAAGGGTTAGGGTTAGTTGTTGCTGCGTGGTGACACCATAGTCTCATAATATCAACTTGCTTGATTGTAAATTCAAACACAATCATTTCATGTTGCCAGATTATTATTGATCAGATTATTGCTGATTAGTATCAATTCTTATGGGTTAGACATTAATTCCAAATGCCTGTCAAGTTCCCTGTGTGTCCATCAGATCAACATGAGAGAGGGAGCGAAACAGCTCATTGGTTCCCAACGGGCACATCTGGACCAATCACAAGGGGAGAAACTCAGCACTCTTATCTGTCACACTGTAGCACTCTTACTCTTACTCACACACACACACACACACACACACACACACACACACACACACACAAGCATACACACACAAACCCACACACACTCACACACACCAGAAAGCACACACGCACACAGGCCCGCACACACAACACACACACACACACACACACACACACACACACACACACACACACACACACACACACACACACACACACACTTACAGTGTCACCAACAGGTGGGGGGTGATTCTGTGCAGCTCCAGCAGTATGTATATAATGTGTATAATGTACAAAGTCAGGACAAAAAAAAGAGTCAGGACAAAGTCAAATGCAGATTTCTTATTGTCTGAGTCAGGAGATAATACAATGGATAAGCATACAGGCAGAACCCTCCAGGCTACACAGACATGAACAGTTGACTGATACGGTTGTTGTTGTTGTTGGGATCCATTCTAATCTCCCATTGGCTATCAGCTACCAGTGGAGACTGGTGGAGGTAGAAATCGGAGGACCGGGGCTCTTTGTAATACACGGAAATGAACTGAGGGAAATCCTCATTCCCCATTCCGTTCCATGCATTACAATGAGGCCCGTCCTCCGATGTCTACCTCCACCAGCCTCCACCGCTACCGACCGTGTGTGAGGCAGCTGATCAGCGTCAAACTGTCTCCCAGACTGCCTCTGGCTCTGTTAACCACATGATATTTCAATTACACCGTTCATGACTTGAAATGACAAACACATTTTGTGGTTCGATAAAGACAAGACCAGACAAAGAAGACACGTACTTAATGAATAACATCACACAGTTTGAGGGGGTTTTAAATACTGTGAATACTGCACATCTTTTTTAATATGCTATCATCAAAATACAAAGTAATATTGCACAACTGAACACTCGCGCCTCACTTGGTGAAAGGACTGTGATGAGTAAATCAGACTGCATTTCATTTCAGACTAGAGGTTTATGTAGTAAACCGCCAAGTAGCGCCATCTTGTGGTACAGTATAAACATTGCACCTGGGAGCACAACGTTATTAGATTAGAGCTCCCTCAGGTGGTGGAAAGGAGACTTGCAGTTGTGGTAAGACGTGGGTATCTGAAGTCACCCCATTGAATATGAGATTTAAAATAGTTAAGATGAAGGTTAAGGTTAGGGTAAGGGCTATTACGGGTTAGGGTAGGTTAAGTTTAGGGTAAGGGCTAGTAAGGGTTAGGACTAGGGTTAGGGTTGGTTAAGGTTAGGGTTAGGTAAGGGTTATGGTTATGGTTAGGGTTAGGATTAAGATTAGGGTTAGGGTTGGTTACGGTTAGGGTTAGGTAAGAGTTATGGTTAAGGTTGAAAGGTCAGATGTAGGGTGAAAGGCCATATGTAAGGTGAAAGGTCAGATGTAGGGTGAAAGGTCAGATGTAGGGTCAAAGGTCAGATGTAAGGTTGAAAGGTCAGATGTAGGGTGAAAGGTCAGATGTAGGGTGAGGGGTCGGAGAGGTCACACATCTGGACTTCGAGGTGTGAGGTGACCCCAGAGAAGCTTTCCTGGAGGGGCAGCAGGTACCCCAGAGGTGCACCCTGGGTAATGGAGCCCTGGTAGTGGTAGGGGCGGATGTTGAAGATCTTCACACAGTACTCTAGGA
>NW_027663288.1:5000-7500 GCF_963989245.1 Nansenia antarctica | reverse complement strand
CTCACTAACGCATTTACCTCACGCACGCCTGCTTGCTACATCGACAAACGACGGAAATATCGACGTATTTACAATCAATTCAGGGTTCAAGACAGTGAACCTTCTCTTCTTTTCTTATGTCTGTCTTACATGTAACGATGAATTGAAAATCAAGGACCCCAATTGAAATAAGCCAGTGGCTTTCTTGGGTTTTTATCCTGTTAGTTTGACCTTGTATGTAATATGTACTTTCATGTACCTACTTCTGCAAACATTCTAATAAAGTTTTCAATCAATCAATCAAAACGAGATGTCGAGTGTTTCGTTTGGAGAGACTAGTAGAACAGCCGTGGGTGGGGTCATTTGACCATGTGAGTATTTTCAAAATCACATCAGGATAAGCTAATATAAAGCTATTTTGCAGTTTTTCTGTCTAGGAGGCAGGATAATTTACAAGTGGTCGTTGTGTGTAAATAGCAGCCTACCATCGTAAAGACTATCGTCGTTTGACCCCCGAGACGGCTCTTATAGTAGTTAAAATAGGCATGGCTGTTCTAGTGTTATTTACCTGAACAAGATGGCCGACATTTGGGACGCCATTACCTGCGGCGCCTCCATCACCACGGTAACCTCGAGGACAGCTAGCTTTAGTGCGTCGCATCGCTAATGCATTACCTCAGGCATGAAAACGTATCTCTCTGGCCGCTCTCAATCAGTCTGTGTAAACGGTCGCCTATCTGAGCCACTGAATCTATCTACCGGTGTTCCGCAAGGATCCATACTTATTCAGCATGTTTATTAACGATCTGCCATCAGTGTGTCCTGAGGTTGATACACTAATGTATGCTGACGACACTGTACTATTTGTACATGGTCAGACCAAGACGGAGGTAGCTGCTGTACTTACCAAATCTATGGCTCAGGTGACTACATGGTTGAACCACTGTCGTCTCCAACTTAATGTTTCCAAGACGGTCAGCATGTTTTTTACCAAAACAAACCGTTCTGCTGAAGAAGCATATGTCATTATCTCAGGGGAACAACTACAAGTTGTGAACGAGTTCAAATATCTTGGGGTGCTGTTAGATTCCAACCTCACTTTTAAGGCACATATCAAAAAGGTCTGTAAAATTGTCAAGTTCAATCTGTCCAACTTCCGCTTTATAAGGGACTACATGTCAACAGAGGCAGCTACCATGTATGTCCACGCCATGATCTTCACACACATCAACTACTGCATAACAAGCTGGTCACAAGCATATCCCACAACCTGCAAAGCACTCGAGTCACTATACAAACAAACAATCAAAACACTAGACAAGAAGCCAAGACACTTTCACCACTGCACAATACTGAAGAAACACAACATTCTAAGCTGGGACAATCTGAAAACCAACACAAACCTCTGCCTTGTCTATAAAACTAGCCACAATTTAGCCCCACCACCACTTAACACCTTCATCTCACGACCAGGAAGTACAGCACGCACCACAAGGGGTGTCACCACCAGAGGGGACTGCACCATCCCATTTAGGAGGAGTGCCTTTAGTCAGTCTGCCTGGTCAGTTAGAGGGGCACGTGAATGGAACCTGATTCCAGGGCACCTTAAAGAATTAGGCACCTTTAAATCATTTAGAAAGCACCTAAAACAGTGGATGATCAACACACACACCTGCCAACATTGAAATGTCCTGTCCTATACCTGTATGTCATGTGTACCGCCTGTCTGTGTACCGCCTAACATGTCTTACCTGTACAGTCTGTGTGCTTGTTTTTAGTCTGCTTACCGTGCGTATATGTTGCTTGCTTTTAGTCTGCTTACCGAATATGTACCCTCCCTTTAACCGCCTATGATTAATGTATGCTCTTTTAACCCTCTGCTTATATGTACCCTCCTTTTAACCGTCTATGATTAATGTATGCTCTTTTAACCCCCTATGTTATGCCCTTAAGCTAAATGCTTGTCCTGTCTACTTTTTTGTGCCTAGGTCTACCTATATTTTATCTTTTAAATGTACTTTTTTCCTCCAGGGAGCCGTATACAACATCATGGCATAGGGACTGCGGATGAAAACTAGCTTTCGGGCTAACTCTGGCGTATTTACAATTTATTTTTGTTTTATTCATATGCACTGTCCCTTGAATAAATAAATGAATCTGAATCTGAATGCCTGCTACATCCACAAACGCCGGAAATATCGACGTATTTTCAATCGATAGGCTACAGGGTTCAAGACAGAGAACCTTCTCTTTACGAGGCGTGGAGTGTTTCGTTTGGAGAGACTCTGGGTTTAATTGCCAGACCAAGATGGCCGACATTCGGCTGTTTGGAAGTCCCTAGGCGTCGTTGAGCACTGGGTGAGACGTAACTGGATGTAATGTCGCATGAAGCACTCCATCGTGCTCTAAACGGCCATACAGTCATTCCACCAATAAGCCTCCTCCCCTAAGGGTGCTGTTGACATGCGTTTTACAGACAGTTAATAAGACACTCCTCATGCACAATTACGGTTAAGGGCCA
>NW_027663289.1:79015-84015 GCF_963989245.1 Nansenia antarctica | reverse complement strand
TCCCATCAATATTTTTTATACAAGGTCTTTCAGTAAGACTATTTTACCTGACATGGTAGCCCATATGCCTGTGATTTTCACCGGTTGCCTGTGGTTCCTGTCTTCACCAAGTAGGGTTGGGTTGAGTTGAGTTGGGTTGGGGTTGTCTTCACAAATGACCCAACTCTGATAGTCTTTATATCAAATCTGAGAATGAAATTCAGTATGCTAATTATAAAAGGGGTATGCTATTGATAATATGAATGAATGAATGAATGGTCTTTATTGTCATTGATATAGTACTGGTTTACATAAATAAAGGCTATGTACACTATCCACTATACTATACTGTACAAATAAAACACTGTGCTGTACTCTATGCTATGCTATACCTATTCTAACATTTCCTATTCTCGGCAACCTTATGTACCCTAGGGTTGTCATATTGCACATAGTGTTATTGCACATTCATTTAAAGTGTCGCAGTTTGCAGGCTTGAAATGTACATATCATTGTAGCATGATATGCTAAATGTAGCATATCATTTAGATTGTTTTTAATGTATTGTTTTAGATAATTCATTATTTTAAAATATTATTTTCTTTAGATAAACAACTAAAATAAAAAATCTAAATTAGATGCTATTGATACTGCATAGAAACACATTGATATAATATACTTGTATGTGTCAGGGGACAATGTTGCACTCTGATATTTAGTGTGTCTCTGTTGCGCCCTTCTACTCCGAGTCACCAGAGGGCGTAACACCCCCTATCAATTGTTTTAAGGTAAATCGTAATTGAGCTTGAGTTACAAGACTTCCTCACATACCGGTATGTTCGTAACACATGCGTAGTGACAATGGCTCAAATAATTACTGGAGACCGAGGGGGGAAAATATTAGTTCTGGATAACTTTAGGTACCAGAAACACCGCACAAATTTACAGAATATTCGGTGGCGGTGTTGGAGAGAAGACTGCCGGACAGTTCTTGTTACAAACATCTTTGATGTAGAGGGGGTCAATCCCAACATAGAAGTTCGGGAGGTCCGCGAACATGTGCATGCCCCCGATACACAAATGGTGAACAATGCGCAATTTCGCCAAGTGATTACTGGAGAGGTGGTGAGAGAACCCACAGTACCAATCAAACACATTTACGATGCTGAGTGCGTAGGTCTACAGCGGGGCCGTCCCATCCAGCGTGGAGGTCGCGGGCGACCTCCTCAAAGATTCTCCTCAGTTAGGTCTGTTATGGCCAGAGCCAGAGCTGCAGTAATCCCTCCCGTCCCAGCTACCGTTGATGATGTAAGGATCGACGGTCAATGGGCTGAGACATGGGGCAGAGACCATTTCCTCCTGCACCAAGACAGTGAGTGGGGCATAGCAGTGTTTTCCACAGAGGACAACCTGAGACAGCTGCGACACTGCAGGACATTATACATGGATGCTACATTCAAGTCGTGCCCACGCCCATACAACCAAGTATTTACTATACTCGGGGACATTCATGGCTTCGTTGTCCCCCTTGTACATGTCCTCATGGAGCAACGTACAATTGGACACTACCGACAAGTGTTCCAGTGTGTCAAAACGTCACTCAGGAGAATCACCCACCACCTTTGGCGTCCGCGTAAAGTCATCTGTGACTTTGAGCAAGCGCTGAAAACTGCTCTTGAAACGGAGTTGCCACAAGCCAGAATCGGAGGATGCTACTTCCATTTCAACCAAGCCTTGTGGAAGAGGGTACAGGCACTTGGATTGGCTGGTCCATTCCGTCATGACCATCCACTGGCAGCAGTCATCCGCAAGGTTTGTTGTGTTCTGTCTGCACTGCTGTCTGTCCTGTGTTGTTTTGTTTGCATTGCATTTAGAAATGCTCTTACTGTAACGCCAAATCAAATTCCTATATGTGTATGCTTAATGTGTATGCATAAATGGCAATAAACGTTATCTCATCTCTCATCTCATCTCATCTCATCTCATCTCAAGGTGATGGCCTTAGGACACCTGCCTCTGCCTCTGGTCCAGATCAATTTTGATCTTCTCCTCAACCACAGAAACACCAGGCGTGCCCTGATGAACCACCCTGAGTTACAAGACTTCCTTGCGTATGTTCGTAACACATATGTCCATCCTGGAGCGGCCTTCCCACCAGCGATGTGGAATGTGTTCGAAAGAAACATGGAGCAAAGGACCAATAATCATGTTGAATGTAAGTGTAACAATGACAGATCTGAACAAAAAATATATAATTTCATCTAATAACTAAATCTGAAGTATTAAGTTAATTATTTTATATTGTTAATATAATATTGTCTGCTAATTATGGGTTAATTCATTCTTATCCTATCACCTCTGGGCCTGTGCGTATATCGAGGTTTAACTATGAGCCGAAACAAAAATTAACGAAACATCAAACACAGCAGAGGACAGGAGGGCTCTTTAAACAGGTGGACGAGTTGCCACGTACAGGCGCGCTAATGATGATGGACATAACATCAGTCCAATCATGGGCGGGCACCGTGATTGAGAAAGGATTAAGAAAGGATTTAAAATTGTGAAAGGAGGAGACACAGAGGGGAAAATGTTCAATGTCAAAATGTTCATGCCAAACTAATAACATTTAGGGCCTGATTTACTAAGATCCCAAATAACGAATACTAATTGAAGTTCACACACAGGGGAAGTTGAGATATACTTCAAATAAGGCCCGCTATCTTCTACATTGGAAAGATCAACAATCCTCACTGCACACCGTTAGTAGATCAGCCTGCAGATGTAGAACCAGTTTGCACATTAATAGGCCATTAATAGGCTAATAAGTTATAATTCTGTATTTTTGTTCTAGCTTATCATCGTACTCTGAACGATGCTGTCCAAGTGCGCCATCCTTCACTTTGGAAATTCCTTCGGCACCTGAAGGATCAGCAAACGCTTGCAGAGGGTAAACTGGGGATGGCAGACAGAGGCCACGCTCCCCCAACAAGGAGACGGAAGTGGAGGGAGTTGGAGGCCCGTCTACTGAGGCTGAAAGGACAGTACATGCAGGGCCACAGAGATCTGGCTTCGTACTGGAGGGCTGTCAGCCGTAGCGTCCGTATGGGCTAGATTTCCACATTTATTTTGATAGCACTTTGGCCTATGTTGTTGTTATTATTATTGTTATTGGCCTAATTGTGTTATTGTTATTATTATTATTATTATTGTTATTATTAGTTAGAATAAGCTGTACGCCATTGTTTACGCCATCATGTATGCCATTGTTTACATGTTATTTAGCTCTTTCATTTGTTTTTGCCAAGTTATTGCTGTACCATAGTTTTGTTATTGAAAGATGTCTGTACCTTTCCAGTTTATATGGACCTGTTTACTTAGTAAGCCATATAGTTATTATTACAATATATGTGATGCCAGAGTTAGGACTGATAATTGCACTAGAGCTCATGTGTCAGGATTACCAGGTTTCAGCAGTGAAACAGTAGGCCTCTCCTTATTAGTGCCTGACTACTAAAACACTAGAGTGAAAGAGACTACATCTCTGTATGCCAGGATCCCCCGAGGATTTGATGTGTGCAAGAGGATGTGTCACACTCTATGTGCTACGGATACTGGCTAGTTACTTAGGGATTATATTATGGGATATGTGACACTGTAACCTAGAGACACACTGCGCTGTTACGTGACGTCCTGCCAATGGGATGTACAGTATTGTCTCAGGTTGGCATTTTGATGCTTGGTCTTGGAAACAAACACCATGTTTGCACAAACATTGTTTTTTTGTTGTTGTTGTTGGTTGCAATAAAAGCCTATATTTTGGATTGATATCTCTACTGTATTTATTTGATTCCGTTTGACCAAAATATAGAAAAAATATTTCTTTAATCCATGCATACAATTGCAAATGTTGGGCCGCTACCCACACGTTTAGCTGTGTTGCTCATTCCACAAATGCATGATCCTTACAAGTCATACCTCGTTGTAAAAGTGACTAATCAGCGGGTCATTCCACTAAAGGTGGATCAGTATAGCGGCGCTCAGGGAACTCGAGATTGGAAATCAAGCCTCAGGTGATTCCTCGAACGAGGATCAGCCTTGTGTCATCAGTGTTCACAGAAGACAGGCTTACAAATCTTCGATATGGGCGCGTGCACGCAGACATAAAAAGCCCTGAAGTGTCGATCTGTCGAAATGAAGATACTCCACTCTGCAGGGGTACTACATTTGCGCAGCATTCCGAATTATTGATTTTTATGAAGACGGAAAAATAAGATGTAAAATAGTGCAATACTGCCGCAATTAACAAGGCGAGGGAAATGGTTTGGCAAGAAATTGCTGACCGATTAAATGCGTAGGTCATACTAGCCCCAGTTATTGTTATATGTTCATATTTTAATAAATGAATATTACTACTGTGGTGATATCCGCAGCAGGCTACAAACCGTCATATCGCCACAATGGCCTAGTGGTATTGACTGCTGCCATAGGATTTAATCGTCATTTTATATCAGTGGTTCGAATCCCTCTTCAGGCGCACTTTTTACTGCATTTCGTTGTCTGAATCTAATCTAAAATCTCATCTAAAAAAGTATTGTAGGCTATAAAATTATGGTGCAGGCTAATTTACAAGAACTGACACGATTACAATGGTGTTTGAAACCTTTGCATGAAATCTTCGGTTAAATGTAAAAAAAAAAAAAAATGAATGACTTAGTCAAGTCTCGAACTCGCAACCTTTGGAACTCCAGTCCGCAGCCTTAACCACTACGCTAGCATGACAGCAATGCAAGTTGTTTCTTTTTACACTCTTTTCTTTATTGATATATCGATTTATCTATCACACTTTCAAAATATCAAGTTATCTATCACACAATCAAACTATCTATCGATCGATCACACTTTCAAAATATCAAATTATCTATCTATCACACAGTCAAACTATCTAATCTATCTATCTCGTGTGAAGTGGGAACTAATATTTCCTAGGGAGGAACTATCGTTCGGGATGTAGTTTCCGCCTG
>NW_027663289.1:64015-74015 GCF_963989245.1 Nansenia antarctica | reverse complement strand
GTTATGGATGAGGTTATAGATGAGGTTATAGATGAGGTTATAGATGAGGTTATAGATGAGGTTATGGATGAGGTTATAGATGAGGTTATGGATGAGGTTATAGATGAGGTTATAGATGAGGTTATAGATGAGGTTATGGATGAGGTTATAGATGAGGTTATAGATGAGGTTATAGATGAGGTTATAGATGAGGTTATAGATGAGGTTATGGATGAGGTTATGGATGAGGTTATAGATGAGGTTATGGATGAGGTTATAGATGAGGTTATAGATGAGGTTATGGATGAGGTTATAGATGAGGTTATAGATGAGGTTATAGATGAGGTTATAGATGAGGTTATAGATGAGGTTATAGATGAGGTTATAGATGAGGTTATAGATGAGGTTATGGATGAGGTTATAGATGAGGTTATAGATGAGGTTATAGATAAGGTTATGGATGAGGTTATGGATGAGGTTATGGATGAGGTTATGGATGAGGTTATGGATGAGGTTATAGATGAGGTTATAGATGAGGTTATAGATAAGGTTATGGATGAGGTTATGGATGAGGTTATGGATGAGGTTATGGATGAGGTTATAGATGAGGTTATAGATAAGGTTATGGATGAGGTTATAGATGAGGTTATAAGGTTATGGATGAGGTTATGGATGAGGTTATAGATGAGGTTATAGATGAGGTTATAGATGAGGTTATGGATGAGGTTATAGATGAGGTTATGGATGAGGTTATAGATGAGGTTATGGATGAGGTTATAGATGAGGTTATAGATGAGGTTATAGATGAGGTTATGGATGAGGTTATGGATGAGGTTATAGATGAGGTTATAGATGAGGTTATAGATGAGGTTATAGATGAGGTTATAGATGAGGTTATAGATGAGGTTATAGATGAGGTTATGGATGAGGTTATAGATGAGGTTATAGATGAGGTTCTAGATGAGGTTCTGGATGAGGTTATGGATGAGGTTATGGATGAGGTTATAGATGAGGTTATGGATGAGGTTATGGATGAGGTTATAGATGAGGTTATAGATGAGGTTATAGATGAGGTTATAGATGAGGTTATGGATGAGGTTATGGATGAGGTTATAGATGAGGTTATAGATGAGGTTATAGATGAGGTTATAGATGAGGTTATAGATGAGGTTATAGATGAGGTTATAGATGAGGTTATGGATGAGTTTATAGATGAGGTTATGGATGAGGTTATAGATGAGGTTATAGATGAGGTTATGGATGAGGTTATAAGGTTATAGATGAGGTTATAGATGAGGTTATAGATAAGGTTATGGATGAGGTTATAGATGAGGTTATAGATGAGGTTATAGATAAGGTTATGGATGAGGTTATAGATGAGGTTTTAGATGAGGTTATAGATGAGGTTATAGATGAGGTTATAGATGAGGTTATAGATGAGGTTATAGATAAGGTTATGGATGAGGTTATAGATGAGGTTATAAGGTTATGGATGAGGTTATAAGGTTATGGATGAGGTTATAGATAAGGTTATAGATGAGGTTATAGATGAGGTTATGGATGAGGTTATAGATGAGGTTATAGATGAGGTTATAAGGTTATGGATGAGGTTATAGATGAGGTTATAGATGATGTTATGGATGAGGTTATGGATGAGGTTATGGATGAGGTTATAGATGAGGTTATAGATGAGGTTATAGATGAGGTTATAGATGAGGTTATAGATGAGGTTATAGATGAGGTTATGGATGAGGTTATAGATGAGGTTATAGATGAGGTTGTAGTGACCGCTCGTTAGTGAGCAGAGTATTCGTAATTCACGGCGTTCCAGCCTGTACAAAGCACTGTTGATATGTTTGTGTTTACTCAATCACCCAGGCTGCTTAGCGGGTGATATGACGGGATATAAGTGGGACAAAGATGGATGAATGTTGTTGTTGTCAGTACGCATGCAGAGAGTGAGAATAAAGCACATGATTGTTTTTCTACCGGCAAACCGACTACATCGTCCAGTTATTGCCGTCACTCCTACATTGGTGACCCTGACGTTCTCTCGAACGTTTTCGGAGATCATTTGAACATGACAACAAACGCAGTTTCACTCAAGCTGCCCGTTTTTTGGGAACAAAATGCCAACGCATGGTTTGCACAAGCTGAAGCTCAATTCGCCCTCAGGGATATTACCGTGGATCATACCAAATACTACTACGTGGTAGCAGCTCTTACCAATTCAACGGCGGCGAGAGTGGTGAGTCTTATTGAAAACCCACCGGCACAGCACAAATATGTTACCTTGAAGGCGCACCTCATCGATACTTTTTGTTTGTCTGAATCTGAACGTGCACGCCAGCTCCTCTCTCTCCCTGGGCTCGGTGACACAAAACCCTCTGAACTGATGGACCACATGCTAGCTTTGCTGGGCGACCATCAGCCGTGTTTTCTTTTTAAAGAGCTTTTTCTGCAACAGTTACCAGACCAGGTTCGTTTTTCAATGGCTAATTCCATCAAAACAGACTTTCGTCAGCTAGCCAAGGAAGCGGATATATTTTTCTCAGCTGGGAAGAAGTGTTTTACAGCCACCATGGATGAGTTTGGGTTCCAACCACTCTCCATCTCCGCTACTGCTGTGGCCCGACGGGTGAGGCCGTCAGGGTTGTGCTTTTACCATATGAAATTCGGGGACAAAGCTAAGAAGTGCCTACCACCATGCAACTTCAGTGTGTCGGGAAACGCACAGGCCGCCACTCATTAGCAGCTGTGGGTGCCGGCCATTCTGCAGGCTTGCTGTACGTCACTGACTCCCTCTCCGGCTGCCGTTTTCTGTGTGACACAGGTGCCCAGGTGAGCGTGCTGCCCGTATCGGCAATAGACATTAAAACAGCGAAACGAGGACCCTCCCTTGAGGCTGCCAATGGCAGTGCTATCGCTACCTTCGGCAGGCGCACTGTGGGTTTGTGTTTTGCTGACCAGCGTTTTACCTGGAGTTTTGTGTTGGCCAAAGTGTCTACTCCCCTCTTAGGCGCTGACTTTCTCTGCGCTAACAGCCTCCTGGTGGACGTGGGGAACCGCCGACTCGTCAACGCTGAGACATTCGGCTCTTTGTCATGTGAGCGCAGTGACGCAGCCACAATGAAGCTGTCCAGTGCTGTCTCGCCGGCTGACGATTTCTCTCCTCTTCTATTGGAGTTCTCAGACATCACAACACCTACCTTCTCGGCTGCTACCACCAAACACGGCGTCATGCATTACATCTCCACGGAAGGCCCACCAGTGCATGCCAGGGCCCGTCGCCTCGACCCACACAAGCTCACCATCGCGAAAGAGGAGTTTGCAGCCATGGAGGCACTTGGCATCATTCGCCGTTCTGACAGTCCTTGGGCCTCGCCTCTCCATCTCGTTCCCAAGTCCAACGGAGGCTGGCGTCCGTGCGGCGACTACCGGCGTCTAAATGATGTCACCACACCTGACCGTTACCCCGTTCCACACATTCAAGACTTTTCAGCCCATCTAGCGGGCGCGTCTATTTTTTCTAAAGTGGATTTGGTACGGGGATACCACCAGGTGCCAGTTAGCCCTCAGGACGTCCCCAAGACAGCGGTTATAACACCATTCGGACTTTTTGAGTTTTTGAGGATGCCGTTTGGCCTCAAGAATGCTGCCCAGACCTTTCAGAGGTTGATGGACGCCATGCTGGGCAACCTCCCTTTTGTGTTTGTCTACCTAGACGATATCCTGGTAGCTAGCACGTCCAAGGCAGAGCACCTATCCCACCTCCGTCTCCTCTTCAGTCGCCTCCGGGAACATGGATTAATCATCAACCCAGCAAAGTGCCAGTTTGGACTGCCTGCCATGGATTTCCTCGGCCACCACATCACTACTGCTGGGGCGGTCCCGCTGCCATCAAAGGTGGACGCTGTGCTGCAGCTCCCACGCCCTACCAGCATTAGAGCTTTACAGGAGTTCCTGGGGATGGTGAATTTCTACCATCGATTCATCCCCCAGGCTGCCCACCTAATGCGACCCCTGTATGGGGCTCTCAAGGACAAGACCCCTAAGCACATCATCGCATGGTCCGACGAAATGTCAAAGGCATTCTCAGACACCAAGGAAGCCCTCGCAAGCGCGACCATGCTGACTCACCCCGTGCCTGAAGCTTCCGTGGCCTTGACAACTGATGCCTCAGATTATGCCGTTGGAGGCGTTTACGAACAGCTGGTCAAGGGGGTTTGGCAACCCCTGGCATTTTTCAGCCGACAACTCCGCTCCAGTGAGCAAAAATACAGCACCTTTGACCGAGAGCTCCTCGCTCTGTACTTGGCAGTCAGGCACTTCCGTTTCCTGCTGGAGGCTCGTCCATTCACAGTTTTTGTGGACCACAAACCCTTGATTTTTGCCATGGCTAAGGTGTCGGAGCCGTGGTCTGCCAGGCAGCAGCGTCATCTGGCTTATATCTCCGAGTTCACTACAGACATTCGGCATGTGGCGGGGAAGGACAACCCTGTAGCTGACTGCCTCTCTCGTGCCACTATCGGGGCTGTCCACCTCGGCATCGACTACGCCCATATGGCTGCGGATCAGGTTTCGGACCCAGACATCCAGGCATGCAGGACTAAAGTTTCTGGCCTCCAGTTGGCGGACATCCCCTTCAGTGACGACGGCACAACGCTGCTTTGTGACGTGTCCATGGAGCAGCCGCGCCCCGTGGTTCCACATGCATGGAGACGGCAAGTTTTCGAGGCCATACATGGCCTCTCACACCCAGGCAGGAAACCTTCGCAGCGCCTGATTGCGGCGAAATTCGTCTGGCCCAGGATGAAGGTTGACATTGGTGGGTGGGTCAAGACCTGCGTGCCATGCCAACGTGCGAAGGTCCATCGTCATGTTAAGGCCCCGCTGGAGCGGTTCACCGTCCCAGAAAGACGCTTCGACCACGTCAACATTGATCTGGTGGGTCCCCTTCCCGCCTCCAGGGGGTACACTCACCTTCTGACGATGGTGGACAGGACCACCCGTTGGCCAGAGGCCGTCCCACTGACGGAGACTACCACAGCTGAGGTGGCCCGCGCATTCATCGGCACCTGGGTCTCCCGGTTTGGGGTCCCCTCAGACCTGTCCTCTGATCGGGGGGCCCAGTTCACTTCTGGCTTATGGACTTCCATTACTCAGCAGCTGGGTGTCTCCCTCCACCGCACTACGGCTTATCACCCACAGGCTAATGGCCTGTGTGAACGTTTTCACCGGTCCATGAAGGCTGCTCTTAAAGCCGATCTCCGGGGCGACGGCTGGGTCGACAGGCTTCCTTGGGTGATGCTGGGACTCCGTACTGCACCTAAGGAGGACCTCCTTTCGTCCTCTGCTGAGCTGGTGTACGGCCAACCCCTCCGGGTTCCGGGGGATTTCCTCCCTTGTGCTACGGTCCCCTGGTCAGCACCAGAACAGCGAAGTGCGCTGCTGGACAAGGCCAAGTCCTTCCGGCCGATCCCTACCTCATGCCATGGCGTTCCTAAGGTACGTGTCCCGCCTGATCTGAAGGCAGCGGGGTATGTCTTTATCCGCCAAGACGCCCATCGAGCCCCTCTGCAACCGCCCTATGATGGTCCCTACCGGGTCGTGGAGACAGGCGACAAATCCTTTATTATCGACATGGGGGGTAGTAAGGAACGCATCTCGGTGGATCGCCTTAAGCCAGCTCATCTGGACTTGGACCGTCCCATCGAGGTGGCCCACCCGCCCCGCCGCGGTCGCCCCCCTGTTAAAACAGTCCCGACTAGGGGTGGGCATCGACGATCGATAATTGATCGATAATTGATCGATAAGGATCTTGGTCGATCACAAAATAAAACATTTGGTCGATCACAAAAAAAAAAAAAAAAAAAAATTTCGACCAAATGTTTTATTTTGTGATCGACCAAGATCCTTATCGATCAATTATCGATCGTCGATGCCCACCCCTAGTCCCGACCCTAGCTCCTGCAGACCCCCTGCCCTGCCGTCCGAGGCCGGCCAAACATCCGCCTGTTGTTTTTCCCCTGCCTCGGTCTCCTGTGCCTGCTCAAGGGCGCCAGAGTCGCTTTGGGCGAGTTATCAGAGTCCCTGACCGTTTTTTGGGGCCGGTTCTTGTGAATTCTGGGGGGACGTGTGTAGTGACCGCTCGTTAGTGAGCAGAGTATTCGTAATTCACGGCGTTCCAGCCTGTACAAAGCACTGTTGATATGTTTGTGTTTACTCAATCACCCAGGCTGCTTAGCGGGTGATATGACGGGATATAAGTGGGACAAAGATGGATGAATGTTGTTGTTGTCAGTACGCATGCAGAGAGTGAGAATAAAGCACATGATTGTTTTTCTACCGGCAAACCGACTACATCGTCCAGTTATTGCCGTCACTCCTACAAGGTTATAGATGAGGTTATAGATGAGGTTATAGATGAGGTTATGGATGAGGTTATGGATGAGGTTATAGATGAGGTTATGGATGAGGTTATGGATGAGGTTATAGATGAGGTTATAGATGAGGTTATAGATGAGGTTATGGATGAGGTTATAGATGAGGTTATAGATGAGGTTATGGATGAGGTTATGGATGAGGTTATAGATGAGGTTATAGATGAGGTTATGGATGAGGTTATAGATGAGGTTATGGATGAGGTTATAGATGAGGTTATGGATGAGGTTATGGATGAGGTTATGGATGAGGTTATAGATGAGGTTATAGATGAGGTTATGGATGAGGTTATAGATGAGGTTATAGATGAGGTTATAGATGAGGTTATAGATGAGGTTATGGATGAGGTTATGGATGAGGTTATAAGGTTATGGATGAGGTTATAGATGAGGTTATAGATGAGGTTATAGATGAGGTTATATATGAGGTTATAGATGAGGTTATAGATGAGGTTATAGATGAGGTTATGGATGAGGTTATGGATGAGGTTATAGATGAGGTTATAGATGAGGTTATAGATGAGGTTATGGATGAGGTTATGGATGAGGTTATGGGTATGAATTACCAGTGTTCTGAGACATTACACATTTAATTATGTTACTTATGATTGATACAGTGTCTAAGGTTACACCCATGAACATTACAGAGTACAATCTCTCACTCTTTCACTCTCTCTCTCTCTCTCTCTCTCTCTCTCTCTCTCTCTCTCTCTCTCTCTCTCTCTCTCTCTCTCTCTCTCTCTCTCAGTACAGACTCCAGGGGAGGCTAGTGGAGGTAGGAATGGGAGGCTGAGCTCATTGTGATGGGTGGAATGGAATGAGGAGTGGTATCAAACACGTGTGTGTGTGTGTGTGTGTGTGTGTGTGTGTGTGTGTGTGTGTGTGTGTGTGAGTGAGAGACACCAGAGGCGGTCTGGGAGAGAGAGGAGCAGGTAGGAAACTATCATGCTATCGTACACACACACACACACACACACACAGACACACATACACACACACACACACAGACACACACAGACACACATACACACACACACACACACACACACACACACACACACATATGCACACATGCAAGGCAAGGCAAGTTTATTTTTATAGCACATTTCATACAACAGGGGCAATTCAAAGTGCTTTACATACAGCATTAAGAGAGAGAGAGACAGAGAGAGAGAGAGAGAGAGAGAGAGAGAGGGGGAGAGGGAGAGGGAGAGAGGGAGGGAGAGTTACAGCAAGGAGAATAGTAAACAGATTCAAACATTTAAATAAAATGATAAGAATAGATATATATATATTATATATATATATATAAACATTTAATATGATAATTAATAATATAATGGAAATGAATAATAAGACATGGATGGAAGTGTTAGTGTTTGATTTCTTCAGGGAGTTTGTTCCAGGAGCATGCGGCAGCGTGACTGAAAGCTGCTGCACCGTGTTTTGTTTTCACTCTTGGAATCACTAGCTGATCAGCTGACCTTAGGAATATCGGGTGAGAAGAGATCTGATATATATTTTGGTCCAAGACCATTTTGTGATTTGTATGTAATTAGGAGTACTTTGAATTCAATTCTCTGAGAGACTGGTAGCCAGTGTAGAGAGCTCAGGATTGGGGTAATGTGTTCAAACTTCGTTTTTGCATGCACACAGACACACACTTGTGCGCACACACACGCGCGGGTGCACACTCACTAATTAGAATACATATCCAGATCTGAGAGGAGAGGCTGTCTGCCAGCCCTTATTTAAATGTCGCCACGGCAACGGTGGCCAGTGTTTGTCAGACCTCCTGACTCCTCCACTGAACCGTCCTCCTCATGTCACTCTCGTTTACCTCTCTCTCTCCCTCCCTCTCACTCTCTCTCTCCCTTGCTCCCACTCTCTCTCCCTCCCTCCCCCTATCTCTCTCTCTCCCTCCCTCTCTCTCATTCCCTCCCTCTCCCCTCTCCCTCCCCCCCTCTCTCTCCTTCACTCTCTCTCTCCCTCATTCTCTCCCCCCCTCTCTCTATCTCTCTCTTCCTCACTCTCTCTCACCCTCTCTCTCTCCCTTCCTCCCTCTCTCCCTCCCTCCCTCTCTCTCTCTTCCTCCCTCTCTCTCCATATTTCTCTCCCTCACTCTCTCTCACCCTCTCTCTCCCTCCCTCCCTCTCCCTCCCTCTCTCTCTCTTCCTCCCTCTCTCTCTCTCTCTCCCTTCCTCCCTCCGTTAGTCTCTGACTCATTCTCATCCCCCCCTCTCCCTCTCTCTCTCTTTCTCTCTCTCTCTCTCTTCTGTTGAGTGAGTGGTTGAAACATTTGTTTAAAAACACAGACAGAACCGCTGTCCTCCTCTTTCACGTCAGAAGAGTTCTGGGAATCCTATTACCCTAATGTCTGGACCGGTTTAATGTCTGGGTTTAACAGGACCAGTCTATTGTCTGGGTTTAACCGGACCAGTCTAATGTCTGGGTTTAACAGGACCAGTCTAATGTCTGGGTTTAACCGGACCAGTCTAATGTCTGGGTTTAACCGGACCAGTCTAATGTCTGCGTCTCCTCACAGGCTCACACACAGACATGCATGCATACACACACACTCACACTCACACATACACACACAGAGGTCAGTTGAGTGTGTGATGGCCCTGTCCATCCCAGATCAGCCAGTCTGTGTCCTACGCCAAGCATCAACATGGTCTGACTGACTCTCTCTCTCTCTCTGTCTCCTCTCTCTCTCTCTCTCTCTCTCTGTCTCCTCTCTCTCTCTGTCTCCCTCTCTCTCTCTCTCTCTCTCTCTCTCTGTCTCTTCGCTCTTTCCTCACAGGGATAATGATGATATCCTGAGTCATTAGGTGTGTGTGGAATGTATTGTCTCTCTCTCTCTCTGTTTCTGTCTGGAGAGGAGAGGGGAGGGGAGGGAGAGGGGAGAAAAGAGGGGAGGAGAGATGGAGAGGAGAGGAGAGGAGAGGTGGAGAGGAGAGGAGAGAAGAGGGGGGAGGACAGGGGAGGAGAGAAAGAGAGAAGAGAGGGGAGGACAGGGGAGGGAGTCGAGAGGAGAGGAGAGGTGGAGAGAGAAGAAAGGAGAGGTAGAGAGGTGAAGAGGTGGAGTGGAGGTCCACTCTGAGGTCAGGTAAACTCTGTCATAACGGGCCGTAAATCTCGTGGTCTTCACGGCGACAGCGACGTTCTCGCACTCTCACATTTCCTGGCATACCAGACGGACGCCCAGACTGAGGAGGAGGGGGGGGGGGCGAGGGGAGGATAGAGGGTGGAGGAGGAGGGGAGGAGGAGAGGGGGGGGGGAGAGGGGGAGGATAGAGGTGGAGGAGGAGGGGAGGAGGGAGAGGGGGGAGGAGGAGGGGAGGGAGGAGGAGAGGAGGAGGAGGGGGGGAGGAGAAGGGGGGAGGAGGAGAGAGGGAGGAGAGGGGAGGAGGAGAGGGGGGGAGGAGGAGGGGAGGGGAGGAGGAGAGGAGGAGGGGAGGGAGGAGAGGGGGGGAGGGAGGAGGGGGGGGGAGGAGAGGGGGAGGATAGAGGGTGGAGGAGGAGGGGAGGAGGAGGAGGGGGGGGGGGGGAGAGGGGGAGGATAGAGGGTGGAGG
>NW_027663289.1:45000-63815 GCF_963989245.1 Nansenia antarctica | reverse complement strand
TATGGATGAGGTTATAGATGAGGTTATAAGGTTATGGATGAGGTTATGGATGAGGTTATAGATGAGGTTATAGATGAGGTTATAGATGAGGTTATGGATGAGGTTATAGATGAGGTTATGGATGAGGTTATAGATGAGGTTATAGATGAGGTTATGGATGAGGTTATGGATGAGGTTATAGATGAGGTTATAGATGAGGTTATAGATGAGGTTATAGATGAGGTTATAGATGAGGTTATGGATGAGGTTATAGATGAGGTTATAGATGAGGTTATAGATGAGGTTATGGATGAGGTTATAGATGAGGTTATAGATGAGGTTCTAGATGAGGTTATGGATGAGGTTATGGATGAGGTTATAGATGAGGTTATGGATGAGGTTATGGATGAGGTTATAGATGAGGTTATAGATGAGGTTATAGATGAGGTTATAGATGAGGTTATGGATGAGGTTATGGATGAGGTTATAGATGAGGTTATAGATGAGGTTATAGATGAGGTTATAGATGAGGTTATAGATGAGGTTATAGATGAGGTTATAGATGAGGTTATGGATGAGTTTATAGATGAGGTTATGGATGAGGTTATAGATGAGGTTATAGATGAGGTTATGGATGAGGTTATAAGGTTATAGATGAGGTTATAGATGAGGTTATAGATAAGGTTATGGATGAGGTTATAGATGAGGTTATAGATGAGGTTATAGATAAGGTTATGGATGAGGTTATAGATGAGGTTTTAGATGAGGTTATAGATGAGGTTATAGATGAGGTTATAGATGAGGTTATAGATGAGGTTATAGATAAGGTTATGGATGAGGTTATAGATGAGGTTATAAGGTTATGGATGAGGTTATAAGGTTATGGATGAGGTTATAGATAAGGTTATAGATGAGGTTATAGATGAGGTTATGGATGAGGTTATAGATGAGGTTATAGATGAGGTTATAAGGTTATGGATGAGGTTATAGATGAGGTTATAGATGATGTTATGGATGAGGTTATGGATGAGGTTATAGATGAGGTTATAGATGAGGTTATAGATGAGGTTATGGATGAGGTTATAGATGAGGTTATAGATGAGGTTATAGATGAGGTTATAGATGAGGTTATAGATGAGGTTATAGATGAGGTTATGGATGAGGTTATAGATGAGGTTATAGATGAGGTTGTAGTGACCGCTCGTTAGTGAGCAGAGTATTCGTAATTCACGGCGTTCCAGCCTGTACAAAGCACTGTTGATATGTTTGTGTTTACTCAATCACCCAGGCTGCTTAGCGGGTGATATGACGGGATATAAGTGGGACAAAGATGGATGAATGTTGTTGTTGTCAGTACGCATGCAGAGAGTGAGAATAAAGCACATGATTGTTTTTCTACCGGCAAACCGACTACATCGTCCAGTTATTGCCGTCACTCCTACATTGGTGACCCTGACGTTCTCTCGAACGTTTTCGGAGATCATTTGAACATGACAACAAACGCAGTTTCACTCAAGCTGCCCGTTTTTTGGGAACAAAATGCCAACGCATGGTTTGCACAAGCTGAAGCTCAATTCGCCCTCAGGGATATTACCGTGGATCATACCAAATACTACTACGTGGTAGCAGCTCTTACCAATTCAACGGCGGCGAGAGTGGTGAGTCTTATTGAAAACCCACCGGCACAGCACAAATATGTTACCTTGAAGGCGCACCTCATCGATACTTTTTGTTTGTCTGAATCTGAACGTGCACGCCAGCTCCTCTCTCTCCCTGGGCTCGGTGACACAAAACCCTCTGAACTGATGGACCACATGCTAGCTTTGCTGGGCGACCATCAGCCGTGTTTTCTTTTTAAAGAGCTTTTTCTGCAACAGTTACCAGACCAGGTTCGTTTTTCAATGGCTAATTCCATCAAAACAGACTTTCGTCAGCTAGCCAAGGAAGCGGATATATTTTTCTCAGCTGGGAAGAAGTGTTTTACAGCCACCATGGATGAGTTTGGGTTCCAACCACTCTCCATCTCCGCTACTGCTGTGGCCCGACGGGTGAGGCCGTCAGGGTTGTGCTTTTACCATATGAAATTCGGGGACAAAGCTAAGAAGTGCCTACCACCATGCAACTTCAGTGTGTCGGGAAACGCACAGGCCGCCACTCATTAGCAGCTGTGGGTGCCGGCCATTCTGCAGGCTTGCTGTACGTCACTGACTCCCTCTCCGGCTGCCGTTTTCTGTGTGACACAGGTGCCCAGGTGAGCGTGCTGCCCGTATCGGCAATAGACATTAAAACAGCGAAACGAGGACCCTCCCTTGAGGCTGCCAATGGCAGTGCTATCGCTACCTTCGGCAGGCGCACTGTGGGTTTGTGTTTTGCTGACCAGCGTTTTACCTGGAGTTTTGTGTTGGCCAAAGTGTCTACTCCCCTCTTAGGCGCTGACTTTCTCTGCGCTAACAGCCTCCTGGTGGACGTGGGGAACCGCCGACTCGTCAACGCTGAGACATTCGGCTCTTTGTCATTTGAGCGCAGTGACGCAGCCACAATGAAGCTGTCCAGTGCTGTCTCGCCGGCTGACGATTTCTCTCCTCTTCTATTGGAGTTCTCAGACATCACAACACCTACCTTCTCGGCTGCTACCACCAAACACGGCGTCATGCATTACATCTCCACGGAAGGCCCACCAGTGCATGCCAGGGCCCGTCGCCTCGACCCACACAAGCTCACCATCGCGAAAGAGGAGTTTGCAGCCATGGAGGCACTTGGCATCATTCGCCGTTCTGACAGTCCTTGGGCCTCGCCTCTCCATCTCGTTCCCAAGTCCAACGGAGGCTGGCGTCCGTGCGGCGACTACCGGCGTCTAAATGATGTCACCACACCTGACCGTTACCCCGTTCCACACATTCAAGACTTTTCAGCCCATCTAGCGGGCGCGTCTATTTTTTCTAAAGTGGATTTGGTACGGGGATACCACCAGGTGCCAGTTAGCCCTCAGGACGTCCCCAAGACAGCGGTTATAACACCATTCGGACTTTTTGAGTTTTTGAGGATGCCGTTTGGCCTCAAGAATGCTGCCCAGACCTTTCAGAGGTTGATGGACGCCATGCTGGGCAACCTCCCTTTTGTGTTTGTCTACCTAGATGATATCCTGGTAGCTAGCACGTCCAAGGCAGAGCACCTATCCCACCTCCGTCTCCTCTTCAGTCGCCTCCGGGAACATGGATTAATCATCAACCCAGCAAAGTGCCAGTTTGGACTGCCTGCCATGGATTTCCTCGGCCACCACATCACTACTGCTGGGGCGGTCCCGCTGCCATCAAAGGTGGACGCTGTGCTGCAGCTCCCACGCCCTACCAGCATTAGAGCTTTACAGGAGTTCCTGGGGATGGTGAATTTCTACCATCGATTCATCCCCCAGGCTGCCCACCTAATGCGACCCCTGTATGGGGCTCTCAAGGACAAGACCCCTAAGCACATCATCGCATGGTCCGACGAAATGTCAAAGGCATTCTCAGACACCAAGGAAGCCCTCGCAAGCGCGACCATGCTGACTCACCCCGTGCCTGAAGCTTCCGTGGCCTTGACAACTGATGCCTCAGATTATGCCGTTGGAGGCGTTTACGAACAGCTGGTCAAGGGGGTTTGGCAACCCCTGGCATTTTTCAGCCGACAACTCCGCTCCAGTGAGCAAAAATACAGCACCTTTGACCGAGAGCTCCTCGCTCTGTACTTGGCAGTCAGGCACTTCCGTTTCCTGCTGGAGGCTCGTCCATTCACAGTTTTTGTGGACCACAAACCCTTGATTTTTGCCATGGCTAAGGTGTCGGAGCCGTGGTCTGCCAGGCAGCAGCGTCATCTGGCTTATATCTCCGAGTTCACTACAGACATTCGGCATGTGGCGGGGAAGGACAACCCTGTAGCTGACTGCCTCTCTCGTGCCACTATCGGGGCTGTCCACCTCGGCATCGACTACGCCCATATGGCTGCGGATCAGGTTTCGGACCCAGACATCCAGGCATGCAGGACTAAAGTTTCTGGCCTCCAGTTGGCGGACATCCCCTTCAGTGACGACGGCACAACGCTGCTTTGTGACGTGTCCATGGAGCAGCCGCGCCCCGTGGTTCCACATGCATGGAGACGGCAAGTTTTCGAGGCCATACATGGCCTCTCACACCCAGGCAGGAAACCTTCGCAGCGCCTGATTGCGGCGAAATTCGTCTGGCCCAGGATGAAGGTTGACATTGGTGGGTGGGTCAAGACCTGCGTGCCATGCCAACGTGCGAAGGTCCATCGTCATGTTAAGGCCCCGCTGGAGCGGTTCACGGTCCCAGAAAGACGCTTCGACCACGTCAACATTGATCTGGTGGGTCCCCTTCCCGCCTCCAGGGGGTACACTCACCTTCTGACGATGGTGGACAGGACCACCCGTTGGCCAGAGGCCGTCCCACTGACGGAGACTACCACAGCTGAGGTGGCCCGCGCATTCATCGGCACCTGGGTCTCCCGGTTTGGGGTCCCCTCAGACCTGTCCTCTGATCGGGGGGCCCAGTTCACTTCTGGCTTATGGACTTCCATTACTCAGCAGCTGGGTGTCTCCCTCCACCGCACTACGGCTTATCACCCACAGGCTAATGGCCTGTGTGAACGTTTTCACCGGTCCATGAAGGCTGCTCTTAAAGCCGATCTCCGGGGCGACGGCTGGGTCGACAGGCTTCCTTGGGTGATGCTGGGACTCCGTACTGCACCTAAGGAGGACCTCCTTTCGTCCTCTGCTGAGCTGGTGTACGGCCAACCCCTCCGGGTTCCGGGGGATTTCCTCCCTTGTGCTACGGTCCCCTGGTCAGCACCAGAACAGCGAAGTGCGCTGCTGGACAAGGCCAAGTCCTTCCGGCCGATCCCTACCTCATGCCATGGCGTTCCTAAGGTACGTGTCCCGCCTGATCTGAAGGCAGCGGGGTATGTCTTTATCCGCCAAGACGCCCATCGAGCCCCTCTGCAACCGCCCTATGATGGTCCCTACCGGGTCGTGGAGACAGGCGACAAATCCTTTATTATCGACATGGGGGGTAGTAAGGAACGCATCTCGGTGGATCGCCTTAAGCCAGCTCATCTGGACTTGGACCGTCCCATCGAGGTGGCCCACCCGCCCCGCCGCGGTCGCCCCCCTGTTAAAACAGTCCCGACTAGGGGTGGGCATCGACGATCGATAATTGATCGATAATTGATCGATAAGGATCTTGGTCGATCACAAAATAAAACATTTGGTCGATCACAAAAAAAAATAAAATAAAATTTATCAGAGTCCCTGACCGTTTTTTGGGGCCGGTTCTTGTGAATTCTGGGGGGACGTGTGTAGTGACCGCTCGTTAGTGAGCAGAGTATTCGTAATTCACGGCGTTCCAGCCTGTACAAAGCACTGTTGATATGTTTGTGTTTACTCAATCACCCAGGCTGCTTAGCGGGTGATATGACGGGATATAAGTGGGACAAAGATGGATGAATGTTGTTGTTGTCAGTACGCATGCAGAGAGTGAGAATAAAGCACATGATTGTTTTTCTACCGGCAAACCGACTACATCGTCCAGTTATTGCCGTCACTCCTACAAGGTTATAGATGAGGTTATAGATGAGGTTATAGATGAGGTTATGGATGAGGTTATGGATGAGGTTATAGATGAGGTTATGGATGAGGTTATGGATGAGGTTATAGATGAGGTTATAGATGAGGTTATAGATGAGGTTATAGATGAGGTTATGGATGAGGTTATAGATGAGGTTATAGATGAGGTTATGGATGAGGTTATGGATGAGGTTATAGATGAGGTTATAGATGAGGTTATGGATGAGGTTATAGATGAGGTTATGGATGAGGTTATAGATGAGGTTATGGATGAGGTTATGGATGAGGTTATGGATGAGGTTATAGATGAGGTTATAGATGAGGTTATGGATGAGGTTATAGATGAGGTTATAGATGAGGTTATAGATGAGGTTATAGATGAGGTTATGGATGAGGTTATGGATGAGGTTATAAGGTTATGGATGAGGTTATAGATGAGGTTATAGATGAGGTTATAGATGAGGTTATATATGAGGTTATAGATGAGGTTATAGATGAGGTTATGGATGAGGTTATGGATGAGGTTATAGATGAGGTTATAGATGAGGTTATAGATGAGGTTATGGATGAGGTTATGGATGAGGTTATGGGTATGAATTACCAGTGTTCTGAGACATTACACATTTAATTATGTTACTTATGATTGATACAGTGTCTAAGGTTACACCCATGAACATTACAGAGTACAATCTCTCACTCTTTCACTCTCTCTCTCTCTCTCTCTCTCTCTCTCTCTCTCTCTCTCTCTCTCTCTCTCTCTCTCTCTCTCTCTCTCTCTCTCAGTACAGACTCCAGGGGAGGCTAGTGGAGGTAGGAATGGGAGGCTGAGCTCATTGTGATGGGTGGAATGGAATGAGGAGTGGTATCAAACACGTGTGTGTGTGTGTGTGTGTGTGTGTGTGTGTGTGTGTGTGTGTGTGTGTGTGTGTGTGTGTGTGTGTGTGTGTGAGTGAGAGACACCAGAGGCGGTCTGGGAGAGAGAGGAGCAGGTAGGAAACTATCATGCTATCGTACACACACACACACACACACAGACACACATACACACACACACACACAGACACACACACACACACACACACACACACACACACACACATACACACACACACACACACACACACACACACATATGCACACATGCAAGGCAAGGCAAGTTTATTTTTATAGCACATTTCATACAACAGGGGCAATTCAAAGTGCTTTACATACAGCATTAAGAGAGAGAGAGACAGAGAGAGAGAGAGAGAGAGAGAGAGAGAGAGAGAGAGAGAGAGAGAGAGAGGGGGAGAGGGAGAGGGAGAGAGGGAGGGAGAGTTACAGCAAGGAGAATAGTAAACAGATTCAAACATTTAAATAAAATGATAAGAATAGATATATATATATTATATATATATAAACATTTAATATGATAATTAATAATATAATGGAAATGAATAATAAGACATGGATGGAAGTGTTAGTGTTTGATTTCTTCAGGGAGTTTGTTCCAGGAGCATGCGGCAGCGTGACTGAAAGCTGCTGCACCGTGTTTTGTTTTCACTCTTGGAATCACTAGCTGATTAGTCTCAGCTGACCTTAGGAATATCGGGTGAGAAGAGATCTGATATATATTTTGGTCCAAGACCATTTTGTGATTTGTATGTAATTAGGAGTACTTTGAATTCAATTCTCTGAGAGACTGGTAGCCAGTGTAGAGAGCTCAGGATTGGGGTAATGTGTTTCAAACTTCGTTTTTGCATGCACACAGACACACACTTGTGCGCACACACACGCGCGGGTGCACACTCACTAATTAGAATACATATCCAGATCTGAGAGGAGAGGCTGTCTGCCAGCCCTTATTTAAATGTCGCCACGGCAACGGTGGCCAGTGTTTGTCAGACCTCCTGACTCCTCCACTGAACCGTCCTCCTCATGTCACTCTCGTTTACCTCTCTCTCTCCCTCCCTCTCACTCTCTCTCTCCCTTGCTCCACTCTCTCTCCCTCCCTCCCCCTATCTCTCTCTCTCCCTCCCTCTCTCTCATTCCCTCCCTCTCCCCTCTCCCTCCCCCCCTCTCTCTCCTTCACTCTCTCTCTCCCTCATTCTCTCCCCCCTCTCTCTATCTCTCTCTTCCTCACTCTCTCTCACCCTCTCTCTCTCCCTTCCTCCCTCTCTCCCTCCCTCCCTCTCTCTCTCTTCCTCCCTCTCTCTCCATATTTCTCTCCCTCACTCTCTCTCACCCTCTCTCTCCCTCCCTCCCTCTCCCTCCCTCTCTCTCTCTTCCTCCCTCTCTCTCTCTCTCTCCCTTCCTCCCTCCGTTAGTCTCTGACTCATTCTCATCCCCCCCTCTCCCTCTCTCTCTCTTTCTCTCTCTCTCTCTCTTCTGTTGAGTGAGTGGTTGAAACATTTGTTTAAAAACACAGACAGAACCGCTGTCCTCCTCTTTCACGTCAGAAGAGTTCTGGGAATCCTATTACCCTAATGTCTGGACCGGTTTAATGTCTGGGTTTAACAGGACCAGTCTATTGTCTGGGTTTAACCGGACCAGTCTAATGTCTGGGTTTACAGGACCAGTCTAATGTCTGGGTTTAACCGGACCAGTCTAATGTCTGGGTTTAACCGGACCAGTCTAATGTCTGCGTCTCCTCACAGGCTCACACACAGACATGCATGCATACACACACACTCACACTCACACATACACACACAGAGGTCAGTTGAGTGTGTGATGGCCCTGTCCATCCCAGATCAGCCAGTCTGGTGTCCTACGCCAGCATCAACATGGTCTGACTGACTCTCTCTCTCTCTCTGTCTCCTCTCTCTCTCTCTCTCTGTCTCCTCTCTCTCTCTCTCTCTGTCTCCTCTTCTCTCTCTCTCTCTCTCTCTCTCTCTCTGTCTCCTTCGCTCTTTCCTCACAGGGATAATGATGATATCCTGAGTCATTAGGTGTGTGTGGAATGTATTGTCTCTCTCTCTCTCTGTTTCTGTCTGGAGAGGAGAGGGGAGGGGAGGAGAGGGGAGAAAAGAGAGGAGGAGAGATGGAGAGGAGAGGAGAGGAGAGGTGGAGAGGAGAGGAGAGAAGAGGGGGGAGGACAGGGGAGGAGAGGAGAAGAGAGAAGAGAGAGGAGGACAGGGGAGGAGTCGAGAGGAGAGGAGAGGTGGAGAGAGAAGAAAGGAGAGGTAGAGAGGTGAAGAGGTGGAGGTGGAGGTCCACTCTGAGGTCAGGTAACTCTGTCATTAACGGGCCGTAAATCTCGTGGTCTTCACGGCGACAGCGACGTTCTCGCACTCTCACATTCTGGCATACCAGACGGACGCCCAGACTGGAGGAGGAGGGGGGGGGGGGGGGCGAGGGGGAGGATAGAGGGTGGAGGAGGAGGGGAGGAGGAGAGGGGGGGGGGAGAGGGGGAGGATAGAGGGTGGAGGAGGAGGGGAGGAGGAGAGGGGGGGAGGAGGAGGGGAGGGAGGAGGAGAGGAGGAGGAGAGGGGGGGAGGAGAAGGGGGGGAGGAGGAGAAGAGGGGAGGAGAGGGGGAGGAGGAGAGGGGGGGAGGAGGAGGGGAGGGAGGAGGAGAGGAGGAGGGGAGGAGGAGAGGGGGGGAGGAGGAGGGGGGGGAGGAGAGGGGGAGGATAGAGGGTGGAGGAGGAGGGGAGGAGGAGGAGGAGAGGGGGGGGGGGGAGAGGGGGAGGATAGAGGGTGGAGGAGGGGGGGAGGAGGAGGAGAGGGGGGGAGGAGGAGGGGAGGGAGGAGGAGAGGAGGAGGGGAGGAGGGGAGGAGGAGAGGGGGGGAGGAGGAGAAGAGGGGAGGAGAGGGGGAGGGGAGGAGGAGAGTAGGGGAGGAGGAGAGATGGAGAAGGGGAGGAGGTGAGGAAAGGAGGCGGGTGGAGAAGAGCTAGACAGAGAGAGATACAGAGAGAGAGAGAGACAGACAGACAGAGAAGTCATCCTAACAGTATTTCAGTCCTCTCTTCCTCTGCATCTTAAAACAATTACACCCCCTAAACCATATGAGGCCCACAGGAAGTGATGTCGATGAGGACAGGAAACACGTCATACTTCTAAGGCAAGGTGTTGCCAGGCAACCCAGAGATATGGACAATGTAACTGGGGAATAATATTGTCTCAAAACAAACGAAAACAGAAATATAGCCCCCCCTCCCATCCTTCACAAAACACAAACCAGAAGCTCCAATTATTTTCTCTCCCTCTCTCCCTCCTCTTCTCTGTTTCTCTCACTCTCCCTCCCCCCTCTTCTCTCCCTCCCTCCCTCCCTCTCTGTACTGTACATTGCACCCCCCCCCTTCCCCCCTCTTCTCTCCCTCCCTCCCTCTCTCCCTCCCTCCCCCCCTGTACTATACATTGCATTCCCCACAGTTTGAGATGCTGTAGATTAGATTTACACTCTCGACTTACAGGGTGACAAACGGCAATACATAGCTGTGTGTGTGTGTGTGTGTGTGTGTGTGTGTGTGTGTGTGTGTGTGTAGGTGTGAGAGAGAGAGAGGTAGATTGATGTCTTTGGAGCTATAAAACAGAATGCACAGAATGCAGCTGGCTTGCTTGACTCACGTACGTGCTTACCATCAGACTCAGACACACACACACACACACACTCACACACACACACTACACAAAGAGCAGTGAAGACCTGGAGCTAAGACCTGACCTCCGTGTTACCTGAGAGAGAGAGAGAGAGACAGAGACAGAGAGAGAGAGAGAGAGACAGAGACAGAGGGAGGGAGAGGGAGAGGGAGAGGGAGATTTAAGTCATCCTAATAACCTTTCGGTGCCCTTTGAGGATATGGGTGGTAAGCCTTAGGAGAGAGAGAGAGAGAGAGAGAGAGAGAGAGAGAGAGAGAGAGGGGGAGAGACAGAGAGAGTGACAGACAGAGAGAGAGAGAGAGAGAGAGACAGATAGAGACAGAGAGAGAGGGGGGAGAGACAGAAAGAGTGAGAGAGACAGACACAGATACAGAGAGAGACAGAGAGAGTGAGAGAGACAAAGAGAGAGAGAGAGTGGGGAGAGACAGAGAGAGACAGAGAGAGAGAGAGAGAGAGAGAGAGAGAGAGAGAGAGAGAGAGAGAGACAGAGAGAGAGAGACAGAGAGAGAGAAAAAATAACACAAGTGAGTATTGTGAGGTACATAATCCTCTCACACAGAGTCTCTAACCTTCTGAAGTCTCTCTGCCCCATCGCTGCTCCTCCTCAGCGTTTCCCGACAACACATAATTGAATAAACACAACATCATAACAGAAACACAGGAAGAGCATTCAGAAGGCAGCCGACCGTACGAGTCAAGAAGGGTGGTCTCTCTCTCTCTCTCTCTCTCTCTCTCTCTCTGTCTCTCTCTGTCTCCCTTTGGTCTAGTCCCTTTGGTCTCTCTCTCTCTCTCTCTCCCTCCCTCCCTTTGGTCTCTCTCTCTCCCACTCTCTCTCTCTATCTCCCTCCCGCCCTCTCTCTCTCCCTGCCTCCTTCCCTCCCTTTGGTCTAGTCCCTTTGGTCTCTCTCTCTCTCCCTTCCTCCCTCCCTTCGGTCTTTCTCTCTCTCTCCCTCTCTCTCTCCCTCCCTCCCTCCCTCCCTCCCTTTCGTCTAGTCCCTTTGGTCTCTCTCTCTCTCCCTCCCTCCCTCTCTCCCTCCCTCCCTCCCTCTCTTTGGTCTGTTCCCAGACAGGACCCCTTGTTCCCTTCATCACATCCAGCTGACTGACTGAACCCCCTGAACACAGCCTCACTGTCACTGTGGTCGACCCACGGTCCAACCACACGGTCATACACGGTCAAACCACACAGCGTCCCCAGCGACTGGCAGGAAGAGGACACAATGTCCCCCAGGAAGAGGACACAATGTCCCCAGGAAGTAATAATAATATAATAATAATAATAACCTTTATTTGTAGAGCACTTCTCCTGCAAACGTTGCAGCTCAAAGTGCTTTAACCCTTGTGTGGTGTTCGGGTCAATCAGACCCGTTTTACATTTTTACTTGGTGAGAAATGGTACAAGAATACATTTGATCAATATGAAACTCCATGGCCTTGGCTTATTTTCTATGAAAAACATGTAAAAGTGAAGAAAAAAAAATGTTTACATATCCTACAATACCCCAACACATTTATGTCCTTCATAAGATCTTCGGGTCATTTAGGCCCGGATGCACAGAGACACACAGAAACATACACACACTCACACTGACACTCACTCACTCACTCACTCACACACCTCTGCTCTAGCTTTCCCGTGCCAAGAAGCCGTCTGCTCTTGCACTTTTTACCCTTTGAAGTGCAACATTGTAAAAAAATTTACATTTTCTTGCACTGTACAGAACGTATGCAGCAACTGCAAAAAGTACATTTGAGGTACACACACTGTCACATTCTGTGCTTCATGTGTTGTGTAGACAGGCACACCCATGCACACACAATTGTAGCCAGTGGTATTTCAGAATTGTTTGGGATTTTTCAGACATAATACTGTATTTCGACAGTGACAGTGAAAACAGTGTACATTCCGTTCGTGTTTTGTGATTCAGCATTTGCAGACATTTTTGAGAGATGTATTTCATAGCTATTGGCGAAAACAATCTTAGTTTGGTTCTTTCATTTCTATTCTTGTTCATCACCTGTATTTTCACACACACACACACACACACACACACACACACACACACACACACACACACACACCCTCTCTAAAAGAATGTTGCCTTTAATGTATAGTTGTTTGCGTTTGCAAGAATTATTTTTTAATTCAATATGAACTTATAGGAATGTTAAACCACAAAAATAAATTAAGTTAAAGTTAAACAAAAGACCCATAGGCTCAAATCTAAATCATATGATTATCTATCTAGGCAGACACAGAACGAGACAGACTCTGTCAGTATTCTAATTTAGCACAGAGTGGAAAGTCCTTATGGAATGGTTTTGGAGTCTGGTTTTCATAATGAAAATGGGTTGTTTTACCAAAATGTCCAGTTGTCACTAAATTGGCCTTATAGTCCAAATCTTTCAAAACATCAAGTATTTAAGCTTTAAGTATTGATGAACTACTACTAGATTATCCTATACAATTACAGGATTATTTTTTCCTTAATCTTTCTTTTAGCTATGTTTTTGTATTTTCATGTATTTTTATATATAAATATATTTAAAATCTTTAAAGCTCTCTTCCTTTTTTATTAGAATTGAATATTTTTTTTAGATCATGCCCTCTTTTTAAAGTTGCAAGGCTTAATGACAAGATGTCTTATCATACAAGAAGTATGTAGCAAAAGTCTTTCACAGATACCTGTGTTTTTCCACTGAAAGCTTTTTCAGCACTAGCAGTTTTCCCAATGCACATGTTGCCCCCTGAAAAACGAATACAAGAGGACAACGCCTCATACTTCAGCTGTGCTATCCAGAGATCTTTTACTCAAGTATTTTCGCCTCAAAAGTATTCGGCACCACTCGTAACTTGAGGGCTTTTCCAAAGACTGAGGCTGTTCAATGGCGTTAACAGCTATACAACCTCATATTTAATATTTCGGACACTTGACAGGGTTCTTTTAGCTGGCCAATGAAGACAAGACCACCTGACTGCTTTTCCAGGGAGAATTGTGCATTTATTTGAGTGTGTGCTTGTTCTATACAACTTACTAACGACTGTGATCTAGCCGTCTGTCATTCTTTACTTGGCGAGACTCTTGAAAAGATTCATTCCCTCCCTTTCCCACCCTGTCCATCCTCTTAGGTGGTGATGATGATGATCTAATAACACCTGTGATTTTACCAGGTCAGTGCAGCAGTGAGGAGTTGAGACTTGGCAAAGAGAACATGGCCACTAATGTTGCTAGTGAATCTGTGGCCATATAGACCGATCGGTTCCTTCTGCTTGCCATGTACTGTAAGACTGGGTGTGGAAAGGAAACCAAATAGACCATCAAGTGGACCAGACATATATGCATATACATGTGTATATACCATTTTATTTTACTTTTCTCTTTGTTTTTCTTTTTTTGGCAAAGCATTTAACAGTGGATGAGCTTGTGTTACCATTAGAGAGATGTACTGGTAGGACGTGAACTTCAGACTAAAAGCTTTTCCGGCGTGTTGCATATGCAGACTTCATAATAAAGTACATTAATACAAGTTTGAATTCTCTTGACTGTTGCTTGTCTGACTATCCTTGTGTGTATGCAACGTTACTTTCTACAATGTACAGCTGTTAAGTAATGATATTCTGATCATTCTGACAGGGTAAATGTATGTTGATTTTTTCCCTCAAAAGTCAGTCTATCTTTAAGTATGCTGAGCCAGATGGTCCAGCTTACCCTTTTCTCTACACAGCGGCAGTCATGTGAATTCTAAATAAAATCATGCATTCATTTTGCAATATTTTTATTGTGACATTTGTTCAATGTTCAAATATATTGTTTCTTTTTCAATGGTGAAGCAGGTTTCAAAATCTTCTGGGTCTCAGCTGATCCAGCTAGTAGGTGAAGCGCGCCTGTCGCTCCTCCTTACGCATGGCCAGGGCCACGAACAGGGGCTTGGAGGCCACAATGCGGCCGTTCATCTCAGTCACAGCCTTGGTGGCCGCCTCAGGGGAGCTGAAGCACACAAAGCCAAAGCCCTTGCTGCGTCCACCCGCCATCATGACCTTTGCGCTGGTGATTATTCCAAAAGAGGAGAACGCTCTGTGCAGACGGTCATCATCCATGCTGTGATGCAGGTTCTTCACATAGAGATTTATACCCTGTAGAGAGAAACCCTGTTTAGTGAGATGCTTTTTAACATTTCTCAAATACTGAACAATAACAATAAAAAGTACGATCAACCGGAGGTACACAAACCTGGTGTCTGGTATTGTGGGCCTGCTTCATGGGCTCAAACCGGGGCTTCAGCTCAGGCTGGCACAGCTCTTTGTCCTGCGCATAGCCTACGTAGACCTTCCGCCCATTTAGCATCCTGCCATTCATGTCATCAATGGCCTTCTGGGCGTCCCCATGTCTCTTGAAGTTGACAAAGCCGAAACCCCTGGACTTACCACAGCCATCGGTTATGATCCGGACACTCAGGACTGGTCCATATTTTTCAAATATCTCCTTCAGCTTTTCTTCATCTATGTCCTCTCCCAATCCGTTTATGTACAGGTTAATGAACGCTTGGGCCCTGGCTACAAGTTCAGCCTCTCGTTCTTTGTGAGATTTAAAGTGTCCAACAAACAGTTTTCTATCATTGAGCGGCATGCCGTTCATTCTATCAATGGCTCTTTCAGCAGCCTCCTGGGTCTCAAAGTGCACATAGCCGTAGCCTTTTGAGCCATTCTCATCACAAACCACCTTGCAAGAAAGCACATTTCCAAAGGAAGAGAATGTGTCATTGAGGATCTTACTGTCAATCGACTTCTCTAAGTTATTGATGAAGAGGTTGCCGACACCACTCTTCCTCAGAGAAGGGTCACGCTGAGAGCCCATGATGCGCACAGGTCTTCCATTGATAACATCAAAGTTCCTCATGTCTAGGGCACGCTCAGCATCAGCTGGCTGTTGAAAGGTGACATAGCCATACCCAAGGGATCGCCGCGTCATCATGTCTCTGCGCACGTCAATAGAAAGAATTTGACCAGCGGGCCTGAATTTTTCATATAACATTGCCTCGGTGGTATCCTGGTGGAGATCTCCAACATACAAGGAGGCCATAATAATATTGATTTAGTCAAACAAATTTGAAAAATAACAAGCTGGCTCTGTGCAGAGGAATGACAGAGAAATGAATGTCATGTGGATTCTGGAACCCCAGCTGTGGTCCTCGTTTGTTACGTCATAGAAATCCTCAATGTTCTATCTCAATTTCTGTCTGTGAATGTGTAGAAGAATTGTACTTTAGTCAATGTTACCTCAAGGGCCGTAGCTAAGGTCAATTTTACACAGGTCATGCAGGGGTTCAGGGGGAATCCTTCCCCAGGAAATCTATTTATATCTAGGACAAAACAAGATTTCCCACTTTGTTTTCCTATTTTTTTAAAATTGCTGCAACTGTGCTAATGCCCCTCCCAAATCCCGAAATGCAACTCAGTAATATTATAAGAGCATATTAAAAATGTTATAGATTTTATCAGATTTCATTCATCTTATTGTTTGCGGCCCTTGACCACCTCTCTCCCTCTCTGTCTGTTTTTTCACTGAAAGCTTTTCAGCAGTAGCAGTTTTCCCAATGATGTTGACCTCTTCAGCTGTCCTATCCAGAGATCTTTTCTCATCATAATTGTTTCAATGTTCAAATATCTGTGTTTATTTTTCAATGGTGAAGCAGGTTTCAAAATCCTCTGTGTCTCAGCTGAGCCAGCTAGTAAGTGAAGCGCGCCTGTCGCTCCTCTTTACGCATGGCCAGGGCCACAAACAGGGGTTCGCCTGTCTCAATTTCTGTCTGTGAATGGGTAGAAGAATTCTACTTTAGTCATTGTTACCTCAAGGGCCGTAGCCTTGTATTTTTACAAAAGTCATGCAGTGTAAGATAAAAACTACATTTTGGTCCATTCTAAACTACATAGTGAATAGATCTTATTTAACATATCCACACAGCATGAAAACAATAATAGAACAATAGTAATCAATAAAACACACAATAGCAATAATATAAACTACATAGCCTAATAAAACAAGAATAAACCATACACTCCAAGGGGCATAGAACGAAGATAAACAAAATAACTAAATAATATAAGAATTACTATAAGATGTAAACAAATAAATACATACACATATATACAAATATATAGATTCATCAACTAACATTAAAAGATACATTTAGAGGATAATACAGTCATTTAGAGTAGAGACAACGCCCGCAGGAAGTAGACAGTTGGACGGTCCATATTTCACCTTCAGTCTATAATCTATTATGCACTGAGACACACGGTCCCACAGGAGTGTGTGTGTGTGTGTGTGTGTGTGTGTCACAGAGAAGACCCCCCCCCCCCCGCCAGACCCCCAAGCTGCCCACAGTCTCTGAGTGGGTGGTTTGTACACTATGGATCTACAGTAAGAATATTGTGTGTGTATGTGTGTGTGTGTGTGTTTGTGTGTGTGTTTGCGTGTTTTTGCGTGTGTGTGTGTGTGTGTGTCTGTGTGTGTGTGTGTGATCTGCAGTAAGAATATTGTGTGTGTGTGTGTGTGTGTGTCTACAGTGAGGCTATTGTAGGGTTAGGGTTAGTGAGTTGCTGTGTGTGTAGGAGCCAATGGGAGGCACCGTAACTCACATACCCACATAAAGACAGCATGATAACAAGACCTACACTGTGGCAGAGGGAGAGAGGGGGGAGGGAGGAGGGGGAGGGGGGAGGGAGGGAGGGAGGAGGAGAGGGATGAAGGGAGGAGGGGGGGGGGAGGTGTCAGAATGAGAGCGAGAGAGAAAAAGGAGACGGAAAGAGAAAGAAAGGGAGTGAAAGACTGGCAGAGAGACAGAGAAGGAGAGACAGAGAGGGGGAGGGTGGGATGAGAAAGAAAGACAGAGTTGGGAGGGTGAGAAGAAGAGACAGAGGGGGGGGGGGTGAGAAGGAGAGACATGGGGGGAGGGGGAGAAACAGAGTGTCAGATAAAGAGAGAAACAGAAACAGTCTCTCTCTCTCTCTCTCTCTCTCTCTCTCTCTCTCCATGTCTCTGTCTCTCAATTTCCATTTTTCACTTTTAAAGGGCTTTATTGGCATGGGAAACAAATGTTTACATTGCCAAAGCAAGTGTGAAGATAAAAACAGAAACAAAAACATACAATTAAAGATAAACGCCCAGGTCTGGGAGAAGTTGTGATTTGTGCAGAAGATCAAGGTGCTGCTGTAGCCCTTCTCTGGTTGGGGACAGCAGCACCAGATCATCTGCACACAGCAGGCATTTGACTTCTGTGTCTACTAGGGGGATGCCAGGTGCTGCAGACTGTTCAAATGTCTTTGCCAAGTCATTGATGTTGAAGAGGGTTGGACTCAAGCTGCATCCCTGTCTAACCCCCCCCCCCCCCCCCGGCTTTGGGAAAAGAATGATGTTGTAGGTTTTTCCTCCAACACCATTTTCCAACAGTGTGAATAGCAGACCCTTGCGCCAAAATGAATCGAAGGCTTTTTTGAAATCAACGAAACAGGCCAATAGTTTGCTTCTGTTTTTGTTAATTTGGTTGTCAATTAGGGTGCTGAGGGTGAAGATATGGTCTGTTGTTGATACTTAGTCAAAAGTATTCTTGGTAAAAAAAAGCCAATTCAGGATTCGCTTAGGACATTGTTTACAGTGGAGTAATGTAGGAGTCTGTGGTTGGTGATCATGTGGTTGATGATCATGTGGTTGATGATCATGTGGTTGAGGATTTTCCCAAGGTTGCTGTTGACACAGATCCCACGGTAGTTATTTGGATCAGATTTATCGGCGTTATCAGTCCTCGGTTCCAAATATTGGCGAAGAGAGATCCCAGAGCGGGACGATGTTGAAGAGTTTTAATATAGCTTAACGTCAGTGAATTGTATTATTTTGTTTAGGGTTCTGGTAGTCTTTTATGGCTGACTCTAAACTTTGTAGTTTATCTTGTCTTATGTGTCTTTGCTGTTTATTTTTCTCTATTGGACCAAAGAGATTGGAGTTTTTTACCCATATATCTCCATTTTGGATGGGTAGATCCTCATGTTTTAGTTTGTTTAGCGTGTTCCAATTTTCCCAGAATTTGTTTGTTTTTATGGATTCCTCAGTAGAGTGTAGCTGGTTTCTAACATGTTGGTCCCTTTTTTTCTTTCATGTATTTTTATGTTTTTTTTTCAAGATCCTTCTGCTTGTTTATAAAGCTCTCACTGGCACGGCACCAGAATATTTGAAAGACCTTTTGCTAGCATATCAGCCCAATAGAGCTCTCAGGTCTTCTGACGCTGGTTTTCTCTGTGTACCACATGTACAAAAGAAGAGATTTGGTGAGGCTGCATTCTCATTTTATGCACCCAGATTGTGGAATGCACTGCCAGTTTACATTAGGGATGCAACCTCAGCAAATATGTTCAAGTCAAGACTAAAAACCCATCTTTTTAATATTGCCTTTAAATGACTAAATAATTAAATGATGATTATATAATGATTAAAGCACGTTGAGCTGCAACGTTTGCAGGAAAAGTGCTATACAAATAAAGGTTATTATTATTATTATTATTGTTATTATTGTTATACTATTTTGAAGTGTTTTCACCATAGTGAAGATGTGTGTTATGGTTGTCTGGGTCTCTGTGTTTCTG
>NW_027663289.1:32500-37500 GCF_963989245.1 Nansenia antarctica | reverse complement strand
GTCACTTTTCTCCCATTCTGTGTTTGAGGTGCACCAACAGTCAAATACGCGATTTCAATGTATGACATCATTTGAAAGCTTACAATCTGTAGTTTCAGAATATGTAAACAACAACAAAATTACTTGGTTGATGAAAACACTGGCTGGTGACATAGTGTTTTGACGTAGAGTAGAGTGTGTAAATTGTGGAGGGTCTACAGTGGATGTCTGTACCGGAGAAGTTCAGCTGTCTCAGGGGCATTGCACTGGCTTTGCTGACAGTCTTCGGATCAACCTGTCTGTGTGAGCAGATATTCTCACACGTGTAGAGCGCGCTGAGCCTCTCCCGCAGCCGTTTGACAACTGACCACTCCGAAGCTTGTGTGCAACTTAAAGTGACCAAGTACCACCCCCCAGATAATGGAGCTGAGCAAAGGAAAACAGGGCCAGGGATCACATTGACTGTTAGGCCTGTTTATTTAGCATACATGGCTTTGAATACATAGCTCTTTGCTGAAGAATTGTGCTATGTAGTGGTTGTAATAAAATTGCAGGGGTGGTATTCCATCAACGTCGCTTAAAGGAAAATCCAGGCTTATTTTTGCTAACTCACGAGAATACCCCCCAGATCTGTCGGACTGTTTGGTTTGGTGTGATGTCGAGTCATAATTAATGTTGATATTGTGGTTGGCACACTGATTAACAAGAACATTTAAAAATGCCACTTCGTATCAAAAAGGTTGCCTACCCCTGCTCCAGAGGGAGTCACACACACACACACACACACACAGAGGCTAAAGGGTTAATCCTTTATGGGTGAACAGTCAATCCCGGTGACTCTCAGGAACAGCATATCTCCTCTCCTCCGTCCTCCGATCCCTACCTCCGCCAGCCTCCCCTGGGTCTTATATATACATGCTGCATTCCTTACCGTAATCCACCCAGCGCCAAGCAGAGAGATGGAGGGAGAGGGGGAGAGAGAGAGAGATACAGAGAGAGAGAGAGAGAGAGGGAGAGAGGGAGAGGGAGATACAGAGAGAGAGAGAGGAGGGGTACAGAAAGAAGGGGATAACCCCCATCCCTCCCTCCCTCCCCCCCTCCCCCCCCCTGCCCCCCAGGGACACTGTGCTTCCTACAGGATAGTCTGCTGTGGAATTTACTGTCCAACTGCTCTCTCCATAAAACACACACACACACACACACACACACACACACATGACAGCTCTCTCCATAAAACACACACACACGCACGCACAAACTCACAACTGCTCTCTCCGTTAACCACACGCACACACATACACACACGTGCACGCACAACTGCTCTCTCCATAAAACACATGGAGACTTGCACTGGAATGGAGGGGAGGGGGGGGGGTTAACAGTCTACCCCTCTCTCCACGCACGCACACACACACACACACACACATGCACATGCACATGCACAAACACGCACACGCACGTAGACAGATCCTCACAAACAGACACACACACGCACACACACAACTTCTCTCTCCATAAAACACACTCACACACATACATACACGCACACACACACCCACATCAAACCCTCCCTGGGTTCCTTCCTAACCGCTGCAGCAGAGACAGTATCCCAGAATCCCCTGCAAGCTGATATGCTGCTACAGTGTCACTGTGTAACCTAATCTACCTACACCACAGTTGTCTGTGTGTGTGTGTGTGTGTGTGTGTGTGTGTGTGTGTGTGTGTGTGTGTGTGTGTGATCTGTTAACCCACATCTGAAACATCCTCTGTGTTAATATTGGATGTGCACGATGGCTGCTGTACAGTCACAAACGTAACTGAATGTCTCCCAATGAACTGACTGCACTGATAGTGTTTGTCCTTAATGCACTTTGTGGACATAAATAAAGCATTTAAAATGTGTGTGTGTGTGTGTGTGTGTGTGTGTGTGTTGTGCCTCTAGGTGTGTGTGTTGTGCCTCTAGGTGTGTGTGTGTGATGCCTCTAGGTGTGTGTGTTGTGCCTCTAGGTGTGTGTGTTGTGCCTCTAGGTGTGTGTGTGTTGTGCCTCTAGGTGTGTGTGTTGTGCCTCTAGGTGTGTGTGTGTGATGTGCCTCTAGGTGTGTGTGTGTGTGTGTGTGTGTTGTGCCTCTAGGTGTGTGTGTGTGTGTGTTGTGCCTCTAGATTTGTGTGTGTTAGGCTCAATAGGCTCTACTTGGTTGTGTTCTGCCGTCCGGGTGAAGGAGCTGTTATCTCTGTGTGTGTGTGTGTGTGTGTGTGTGTGTGTGTGTGTGTGTTTAGAGCTGTTGTGTGTGTGTGTGTGTGTTTAGAGCTGTTGTGTGTGTGTGTGTGTGTGTGTGTGTGTGTGTTTAGAGCTGTTGTGTGTGTGTGTGTGTGTGTGTGTGTGTGTGTGTGTGTTTAGAGCTGTTGTCTGTGTGTGGGGAGGGAGGGGAGGCTGGTGGAGGTAGAAAACAGAGGCTCATTGTGACGCACGGAGCAGGATGAGGAGTGGTGTCACACACTGAGTCTGTCCTCCACGGCTTCGACCTCCACCAGCCTCTCTCAGAAAGAGAGAGCAGGATGAGATGAAGGAGAGAGAGAGAGAGAGGGGGAGAAGAGAGAGAAGAGACACAGAGAGAGAGAGAGAGAGAGAGAGAGAGAGAGAGAGAGAGAGAGAGCAGATGAAAGAGAGAGATGAGAGAGAGGGGGAGAAGAGAGAGAGAGAGGAGAGAGAGGGGGAAAAGAGAGAGAGAGGAGAGGGAAAGAGAATTTCCTCAATCCATTCCATGCATGACACGGAGTCTGTTCTCCGCGGTTTCTACCTCCTCCGGCCTCCCCTGGAGTGTACCTCTTGGCTGGCTTCTCTGAGAGAGGAGGATGCGTAAGCAGGTTTTAGAGGCCGGGGGGGTCTTAGAGGCCGGGGGGTCTTAGAGGCCAGGGGGGGTCTGTTACTTCACCGCTGGCCTCCCTCCAACCCCCACCCCCCCCCCCCCTCCAACCCCCCCCCCCCCCCCTGTTTAACGTACAACAACAGTGAACTCTGAACGAGTGCCAGAAGACCTACGACTGTGTGGAAGTTGAATAAACACCCACTGGAAAACACACACTGGTTGGTAAACAGATGTGGCTGGGAGGAGGAGGAAAACGCTTTGTTACCAGAGAGAGGGGAGAGGGGCAGAGACAGAGAGGCAGAGAGAGAGAGGGAGAGAGACGGGAGGGAGGGGGTGGTAGCAGAGAGGGAGAGAGGGAGGGGGAGGGAGAGAGAGAGAGGGAGGGAGAGGGGGGGAGAGAGGGAGGGAGAGAGAGAGAGGAGAAGAGGGAGAGAGAGAGAGAGGGAGAATATCTGTACATCCCAACATTTGTGGACCAGATCAGGCCAGGGATTATCCCTACAAACGGTGGACACATGTGATCGATTCTCCCGGGGAAGTTGGTTGCGGCCGGCTTGGCGTGTGCATGGCGTGTATTTGGCGTGTGCCTGGCGTGTGCAGATCAGGGCAGATTAGGCAGTGTCCGTTTCACCATCTGTGTTCTGGAGGAAACAGACGCTGGCCAGACCCACACCTGCATGACAGTGTGTTTACTACCTCACCTGTATGACAGTGTGTTTATGACCTCACCTGTATGACAGTGTGTTTACTACCTCACCTGTATGACAGTGTGTTTATTACCTGACCTGTATGACAGTGTGTTTACTACCTCACCTGCATGACAGTGTGTTTACTACCTCACCTGCATGACAGTGTGTTTATTAGGGCTATCAATGTTAACGTGTTAACGATCGCGGTTCATTTGGAAACCTTAAAAGTTGGCGCAAATGAATCGTATTACCATAAGTTCATATTACCATATATCATCACTTCTACTGACATGCGTGTCAAGCGCCTGTAGAGGGGTTTCCAGACAGACTGGTTTGTGTAGTGGTGGATTATAATGATGAGATAGTCGTTGGTTACATTTGTGACTACTTGTCATGTATAGACGCTAATCACCACCACTTCACTTTAAAGTGTTTGCGATCAAATCAACACCCCTTTTTTATCCCTTATAGTACAGTATGGTTGAATGAAAGCTTCATATGTGGACCAGGAATATCCTATATTTTCCCTTATTACAAAGACTGGGACAGCGACACTAGCTTCAATAACAATAATTGATGAATGGAGTAGAGCTAGGTTCATATAGAGTAGAGCTAGCTAGCTAGCCCTGAGCTAGGTTCATATGGAGTAGAGCTAGCTAGCTAGCCCTGAGCTAGGTTCATATCAGGGTTCTCAAGTCTCACGCATTGGACGCAGTTCACACGCTCACACGCCACACCTTGTGTCACGCCCAATGCGTGAGAGACTTGAGAGCCCTGTTCATATGGAGTAGAGCTAGCTAGCTAGCCAGCCCTGAGCTAGGTTCATATGGAGTAGAGCTAGCTAGCTAACCAGCCCTGAGCTAGGTTCAGAAGACAGACAGTGTTCTGAGACACAGCCAGCTGTGCTCCCCGCTACGGTGGTTAGATCAGAACAGATCTGCCCCAGACAAGGTCTGCCCCCCCCACTCCTCCCCTCCTCCCCCCCCTCTCTTCCTCTCCCCCGCCTCCTCTCCTCTTCCTCTCCTCTCATCTCCTCTCCTTTCCTCCTCCTCCTCTTCCTCTACCCCCCCATCCTCCCCCCCTCTCCTCCTCCCCCCCTCATCTCCTCTCCTCTCTTCCTCCCCCCCCTCCTCTCCTCTCCTCTCCTCTTCCCCCCCTCCTCTTCCTCTACCCCCCCATCCTCTCCTCTCCCTCTAACCCCCATCGTCTCCTCTCCTCTCCTCCTCTACTCCCCCCCTCCTCTCCTCTCGTCCTTTCCTCCCCCCTCCTCCATCTCTCTACTCCCCCCCCCCTCTCCTCTCCTCCTCCTCTCTACTCCCCTCCGCCCCCCTCCTCTCCTCTCCTCCTCCTCTCTGCTCCCCCCCCTCCACCTCCTCCTCCCCCCCCCTCCTCAGTGATCATCCAGGGTGATGCAGACAGGAGGCTCGCTGACCCAGACTGTCTGACTCAGGGTCATGTGACCCG
>NW_027663289.1:7500-25000 GCF_963989245.1 Nansenia antarctica | reverse complement strand
GTCCATGATCAGAGCAGTGGATGATGCTGTCCATGACAGAGCAGTGGATGATGCTGTCCATGATCAGAGCAGTGGATGATGCTGTCCATGATCAGAGCAGTGGATGATGCTGTCCATGACAGAGCAGTGGATGATGCTGTCCATGATCAGAGCAGTGGATGATGCTGTCCATCATCAGAGCAGTGGATGATGCTGTCCATGATCAGAGCAGTGGATGATGCTGTCCATGATCAGAGCAGTGGATGATGCTGTCCATCATCAGAGCAGTGGATGATGCTGTCCATGCCGCTTTCTTGGCAGGTTGCTGCTGCATTCACCTGAAGTTGGATCCATCATTAGACTTACACTTACTGCTGATGATGTGGGTCTCTGAAATAGAGGAATACATCTAGTTTGACATTAAATTACCAACCTTATTCTAAACTAAAATATTGTCAGGGTGCAGTAATTGGGGCAGATCTCATTACAACTTAGAGGGGCTACAAACAAGGAATCTTCTGTAAATGTAATGTAAATTAAGTTACATTAATATTACTACAATATAAAACCCTGTCTCAAGCCTGGGTACACAACAGGCTACTTTGCTAGTTTAGCTAGCTAACTAAAGTGTTATTAACTATAAATAATAATAATGCATTTTATTTGTATTGCACTTTTCATTCAAAAGAATTTCAGAGTGCTACAGAGTAAAAAAACCTAAAACATAATAAGTAAAACAACTCAAAATAAATCACAAAAATGAACACAGTTCAACAGTCAAAGGCCTGTCTTAAAAGAGTCCAGGCTCTGTACTGCCCATAGCTGGCTAGGAAGGCTGTTCCACAGGCTCTGTACTGCCCTTAGCTGGCTAGGAAGGCTGTTGCACAGGCTCTGTACTGCCCTTAGCTGGCTAGGAAGGCTGTTCCACAGGCTCTGTACTGCCCTTAGCTGGCTAGGAAGGCTGTTCCACAGGCGCTGTACTGCCCTTAGCTGGCTAGGAAGGCTGTTGCACAGGCTCTGTACTGCCCTTAGCTGGCTAGGAAGGCTGTTCCACAGGCGCTGAGAGCCGAACAGAAGGCTCGGTCCCCCATGGTGCGGAGCCTGGTATTGGGGACCTGGAGGAGCAAACTGTTTGAAGACCTGAGGGTGCGGGTGGAGGTTTGTGGAGTGATGAGTTCTTGTAGATAGGGAGGTGCGTGTCCGTTGATGCATTTGTGGGTGAGAAGAAGGACTTTGTAGTCAACCCTGAATGAGACAGGGAGCCAGTGTAGTGAGTGTAGAACAGGGGTTATGTGCTTGTATTTGTGGACTCTCATCAGGATCCTGGCAGCGCTGTTCTGGATGTATGGCAGCTTCTGTATGCTTTTGCCAGGAATCCCGATGAAGAGCATTGCATTTATTCATGCATTGAATATTGCAGTAGTCAAAGGCATGGACAAGTTCTCTGCATCTGACAGGGTTAGAGTGGGACGGAGTTTGGAAATATTTCTGAGATGATAGAAGGAGGTTTTGCACAGGTGTTTTATTTGGTCACTGAAGGTCAGGTGAGGGTCAAACCTAACCCCCAGATTTGAAACTGAGGAGGAGAAGAGGATGACTTGACCCTCGAAGGTGAGCTGTGATATGGGCGAAGACTGAACCTGGTGTGGGGTGCCAACAAGACGAGCTTCGGATTTGTTACTGTTTAACTGAAGGAAGTTGTTGTTCATCCATGCCTTTATCTCCTCAAGACAGGTGGTGAGACATGACATGGCTGCAGAGGGGCTTGGGGTAGTTTTAATGTAGAGCTGTGTGTCATCAGCATAACAATGGAAAGACATCCCATATCTGGTGATGACACGACCGAGGGGGAGCATGTAGGTGATGAAGAGGATGGGGCCGAAAACCGACCCCTGTGGAACACCACAGGTAACAGGGAGAAGTCTGGACTTGCATCCTCCCAGTGAGACGTATTCAGTCCTGCCAGAGAGATAGGACTGAAACCACTTCAGTGCAGAGTCTGAGAGTCCAATGGTGGTGTGGAGGCGCTCTAGGAGGATAGTGTGATCCACCATGTCAAATGCTGCTGTCAGGTCCAGGAGGATGTCATTAGCAGTTCATTCGTCACCCTTAGCATAGCCGTTTCTGTACTCTGTGGGCTGAGCGAAAGCCTGACTGAAATCTTTCAAACAGGTTGTTGTGTTTGAGGTGATCCTGGAGTTGGGAAGCAACTTCCTTCACTAGCACCTTGGACAGGAAGGCAAGGTTGGTGTATGACTTGAGCAGAGCAGTGGGAATGGGGTCCAGGGCGCAAGTGCATGATTTCATTCCTCTAAGGATTTCCATAATGTGGCTCTGTTGAACCTCTGTGAAACATGGGAGAGATGGCAAACTCCCAGGCGAGGGGTTGGTAGCAGAGGGAGACAGAGAGGAAGAGCTGGGCATCAGAGAGCGAATGTTGTTGACCTTGGATCTGAAAAAGTCAATGAAGCTGTTACATCGCTGCTCTGTAGCCTCAGTAGTGGGAGATGGTTGTGGCTTCAGGAGATGATTTATGGTAGAAAAAACTAGCTAGCTAGTTATAATAATAATAATAATAATAATAATAATAATAATAACTTGCATTTACATAGCACCTTTCAGGGAACCCAAGGTCGCTTCGTTATCTAACCAGTAACCAGCTATACATTACCACTAACTCTAAACTAGCTTGCTAACTTACCTCTAAATATGGATCTGGCTGGGGCTAAGTTAATTTATTTGAGGAGGTAAACACACACTTTATTTGTTTTAAGCACTTTGTTTTAGATTGTTATTCTGGAAAACTATGTAAATTAACGCATATTTTAAGTAGATAATGTATCATTTGTATATTTAAACATACAAATTCAGAAAACAATAAATGTACCCATCCATGGGTTTGACCTTTCATCTGACTCCGCCTCAGTGTCCTGCATTCGGGTCCACAAGTCCCCTGCCATATTTTGCTCCCCTTCACGTCAGTCGCGCATAGCTCGGGCTGTGCTTGTGATAGAGACATGAGCCAGGTTAGCTTTATGCGCCTGGGTCTCCTGAACACGGAGAGACCAACCCCGAGTCGATCAGAGCTTCCTACGCTGAGCTATGGTAACTTTCCCGCACCTACCGCACAATACCTCCGGAAAACCGCAAAAATTAGGCATTCATCGGTAGGGGGTAGGTGCGGTAAAGTTACCATAGCTCATCGTAGGAATCATTGATCGACTCGGGGTTGGTCTCTACGTGTTTAGGAGACTCAGGCGCATAAAGAACATGAAAAGGCTCATGTCTCTATCACAACCACACCACAGCTAGGCGCGAATCATACGAAGGGGAGCAATATATGGCAGGGGACTTTTCTAGGCAAAACTCCGGTTTTGAAAAAAGCACTCCGTACCTTTACGAGGTGATAACTACTAATAAGCTGCCAATCCAAAAGGTCTATCATATCAAAACATAATCTAGGGATGTATAGGAATAAGAAAATCACATCTAGGATTTGCCCAGAATTTGGTAGTGAAAAATGGTTTGGCCCAAGGACTATAGGGAGTGTTCCGGAAGTCAGTTGGGACTTTTTTTTTTTTTTTACTCTTTGGCAGTTGGTGTGAGGTGGAGGAGATTTCGGTGAAACTCGCCCTCCGGCGCTTTATTGCCTATAAACATGACATAACACAACTAAACCAACACACTTCCTCCTGCTAATTCCTCGACGCCATTGAAGCCTGCTGTAACATCCTGTGTACCGTGTATCTACGGCTAACAATGGAACGAATGCTGAGAAAAAAACGTCTAACATCTAGGCTAGGCCAGCGATAGCTATGGGCGTCTCACCTGATCGAAAGGGAAAAACATGTTTTATAGTCGTAGCTTTACGAGCTAGGCCTGCAGAGAGAGAACCGGCTCCGCGTGGGAGAGAGGCAACTTCTCCGAAATGTTTCCCAGACGCTTATCTCACACTCATCTCACACTTATCTCACACTTATCTCACACTCATCACACACCCATCACACACCCAGGCAGAGCCTCACATGTGTCTCTGGCGTTCAAAGTGACTCCCCCATGGCAGTGGGCCTCACAAACAAGCCCCCTGCCTCTCATTAACTCTGGGACCTCCACTCCCACCCCCTACCCCCCCCCCCCCCGTCACACACACGCACGCACGCACACATACAACTGACAATGTAATCTATATTAGTTTTACACACTCTAATTTGCAGCCTACATAATGATTGTTCTACCGCCCCTTTCTGTCATTCATCATCTTTTTAAACTATTTTTGTTTATATAGTGTTGTTTATTACATTGTTGTCATTTTTTAATTATATTCTTTGTCTATGTCTCTATGCCTTATGCACCAACCACACCAAGTCAATTTCCTGTATGTGTGAATATACTTGGCAATAAAAACGTTTCTTCTTAGAATTACTATATTTTGATACACAGGTTTACAGTGCTCTCCATCATAGTCCAGGCCTACATACAGCATAACAGCCCTTGTACTGTAAACCTGTCTTTTTTCCAGAATGTTTTATTTTCCTCAGAATTGTTGATATTCCAGGGGCGTGTTTGAATGTTTTAACCTCATATGTGTATTTACTGTACGTATATATATATAGTCCATATACTACATCTATCCATGTAGCGCTGCCCATAGCCACCGGCCCCCTGTCCACCCCCACCTCCCCGTCCACCCCCGTCGACCCCTGTCGACCCCCCCCACCCAAGGTGTTGGTTCAGGCACCGGGGTGTGCATCTAGGCCAATAACTAGGACAATATTATGATAATCTGCTGTTTGTTGTTGTCCTGGACTTGTCCCTAATCCCTCAACGTACATGAACCGACGCTCCACTTAATCCCATTGTACGCCAGATTATTCCTCCCTTATAAACAATGGAAGGGTTTGTTAATCCCCAGACGGAGGCCTATAGGATTGAGAGCAGCGACGTATAGACTATAGGTTACACTGTGGCCTAGCGAGGTGGGCGGCTAGCCGATGCTGCGTATTGTGTAGCGTAGCATAAGTGACCTCATGTTTACCTTAAAGCCCTCAGGGGCCCCTGACACGGCGGCTAGCTAGCGACGTCTATAATAAGACCCCCAGTAGCAGCACTGGCAGCTCGACCCCCCCCTATCCACCCCCCCCCCCCCCACACACACACCCCCACCCGCCCCCTTCATGGTCAATGAAGCAAATGAGGTTAATTGACCTACACTGTCTCACCCGCTTCAACCATGTATTGTTTATGACCACTGTCCAATAACTCTCCCCCCCCCCCCCCTCCCCAACCCCCTCTTTCATAATGCTCTGGTCCCCCTCCCCCCCGAAGAGCATCTGTGTGACCGGGCCATACCACCTGAGAGACGGGGGTGGGGGGCGTGACATACTGTACTACGGTAGCATGATTGTGTCACCATGACCTAACTGTCACTCCCTCGGGCGTTGGGGGTGAGTGTGGAGGGGGGGGTTGGGGGGAGGAGGTGTGATGTGACATGACGGGAGGCTTGGAGGCCCGTGATTGGCTGCCCTCGGCTGCATTGTGACCCAATGGGGTGTGAGTAATGGAGGCTAGCGCGCCGCGCGGGTCACGGGCGGTCCAGAGATGATCCCTGGCGGACAAAAGAACCGGAGGGTGTTGGGGACAAACTGTGCCGGCGGCCGGTGGGTTTGGCAAAACACGTCGAGATCACCGTGGAGGAGGGGAGGTCAGGGGAGGCCTTGGGAGGGCCATTGTCCTCATGGCTGCCACACAGGCTCCGCCCACAATGGAACTCTGGGAGAATGTTCCGGACACTTCAGAATCGCTTTTAGAATTGCTTTTATTACATCCCCAATGTAAATAGTGAAAGTACCACCGCTCATCCGTGATCAGATTTAGCTGAGGTGCTGGAGCTGAAGAAGTACTCTTGTGTACTTCTACATTGGGATATAATAGAGTGAAAAAAAGCAGCATTCGCACGGTCAAATCTGCACAGAAACACATAGTTTTTAGTAGTGTGAGGTTTTGGTCATGTCTGAAGAAGGTCTATGACCGAAAGCTCGCGCTAAACAAAAAATGTTTGCACACATTTGAGTATGCGGATGCTGCTTTTTTGCACTCTATTATATCCCAATGTAGAAGTACACAAGAGTAAAATACTTTAGCTTAGGTTATTCAACATTGGCATTGCAGCAAGATACAAAATCACAATAATTGAGTAAAGTAGGATAAGTAGAGTAAGTAACAACAAAGTGATAAAGTGATGGTAGTCGGGCTACAGCGGAACCGTCAAGCTTGTCGCACTTGTGTTGTTTTGTTGGTTGTTTTAAATGAAATATACTCCTCCGAAAGCTTTTGTTGTCTTACACGTCTCTGTCTGAGCTTGTTGACGTCTTGTCATTTCTAAGAAAAGGTTAAGAGTTGTGAATGAGATTCAGACAGCGAAAGGTCAGCGAAAGGTCAGCGTACATAATGGGCTGAACTCTTCAGAATCAGGATTGCATTTATTACATCCATGTACAGGTACACAAGAGTACAATTCTTTGGCTTAGGTTCTTCAACATTGGCATTGCAGCAAGGTACAACATTGCAATAATAGAGTAAAGTCCAATAAGTAAGTAAGTAAGTATTAAAAAAAGTTACAATAAAGTGATGATAGTCGTACTACAGCGGAACTAGTCGTGCTTGTGTTGTGTTGTTGCTTGTTTTAAATGAAATATTACTCCTCCGAAACTTGTTGTTGTCTTACTGCTCTCTGTCCGAGCTTGTTGACGTCTGTTGACGAGGAAAAGGTTAGTTAAAGGTGAGTTTTGAATGAGTTTCAGGCGGAGCAAAAGGTTGTGTTTTGTGTTGTAATCTACATTCAACGTACTTAATGGGCTGGTTTCACAGACGAGGCTTAAGGCCTTAATCCTCGGCTAAAAGCATCTTCAATGGAGGTTTTTACACTGAAGGTGTGATGCTGTCCAGGGCCCTGAAACTGGCCCAGTGTGTTTTAGAGATGGGTTGTTTCCAGTGCTGAGTACACAGCAGTCATGGTAGGATGGAGGGGAAGAAAGAGGCTCTTTATGCCAAGCTGGGATTACACAGTAGCCATGATCTACACCCTCTATCTCTCCCCCGTGGAGGTGATGTTTATCAGGAGTGTCCTAGAGTCTGTTCAAACCTGCTCCCTCTCTCTCTCTCTCTCTCTCTCTCTCTCTCTCTCTCTCTCTCTCTCTCTCTCTCTCTCTCTCTCCCTCTCTCTCCCTGAGTGTCTCTTTATTCCTCTCTCTCTCTCTCTCGTGCGCGCGCACGTGCGCTCTCTCTCATTTTTAAGAATGCACTGCTTAAGTAGCTGATGAGTAATCCAGCGTTGGTCCTGGATAGCGTCTTGGACTATTGTAACAGTCTCCTTTCTGGTCTTCCGAAGAAAGCTATTGACCAGCTGCAATTAGTCCAAAATGCAGCAGCGAGAGTTTTAACCAAAACAAGCAGACAAGCTCATATAACTCCTATTTTAGAGACTCTACACTGGCTTCCTGTTAAGTTCAGAATAGATTTCAAGATCCTTCTGCTTCTTTATGAAGCTCTCACTGGCATAGCACCAGAATATCTGAAAGACCTTTTGCTAGCATATCAGCCCAAACAGAGCTCTCAGGTCTTCTGACGCTGGCTTTCTACAAAAGAAGAGATTTGGTGAGGCTGCATTCTCATTTTATGCACCCAGATTGTGGAATGCACTGCCAGTTTACATTAGGGATGCAACCTCAGCAAATATGTTCAAGTCCCATCTTTTTAATATTGACTAAATGACTAAATAATTAAATGATGATTATATAATGATTAAAGCACTTTGAGCTGCAACGTTTGCTGCAACAATTATTATTGTTCTTGTTCCCTGGTGATGGCCCCACCGTGTATAATTAATGAGACTAATCCTGAGACTAAATCGTCCTTACCCAACATCTACCAGTTGTGTAAGCAGAGCCAGACATGAACGTTCAGCGGAATGAATGTTTGAGAACATTTTAATGACCGCTTTCTTTCTTAATGTAACATAATTACAGGTGAACATGTGAATGTACCACAGATGTGATGGATTCCGACCCCAGGGAAACTAGCCGATTTGATTCGATTTTTATCGAACACAATAAACATATAAAAACATAAAAAGTAAAAAATAGTTTTATCCAACACAAATTCACCTCGTGCAATTTACACTAGCGCGTTTGGGAGGGGACCGGAGGAAGTGAAATCTGATCTAGTGCTGCCCCTTCCTTACAGTATATTACACATTTATCAAAAATAGAGTCTCTTTCTAAAACTTGCCATGGGCAATCAGCTAATGGGGATCCTTTTAATAAATACATAAATGCATTTTGTTGTAAAAAAAAAAAAAAAAGATATACCAATCTCAGATTGCCCCTTTAAGGTCAAACCACAAAACCACATCCCAGTCTCTCCATCGTAATCCCATCTCCCACTCAGGATAAACCAGATTAATCCCAACGCACAGCCTCTTTACCATGTTCTACAAGGTTAGCCAACACTTAAGAAGCCTCCCGCTTTAAGCAGCCCGTCTTTAAAACTAGATTTAGATTAGTAGTGGACAGGTAACAAGATTGAAGGGGCTTCGAATATAATTACCTCACAGAAGCGAAAGGCTAATGTGTCTTTAAAAGCGTTGGTTCGGCGGTCCCACGTCGCTGAATAAACCGGTTTTCGACCTCTTGCGGTCTTGGAGGGATCGGAGGCTCCCAGCGCTCTAACCCGGCTGTAATTCAACATGATGTATGGTGTGTGATCGTGTGTGATGTCACAATGAGAGCCAGGCTATCAGGAAGTACCCATCCATCAAACAGACACGGCCCAGCCACTTAGCCTCCGACACAACACTTTAAGAAGCCCTTTAATCCGATTGGTCGACACTGAAGGGCGTCCTAAAATGGGGTTAACTGTGAGAGAGAGAGAGCTGTTTTGGGGGGGTGAGTGTGGGGGAGGCGGGTGGGGGTTTAAAGTCTTTGTGCTGTGTTTTCTCAGATACCAGCTCAGTGGCTTTGTGGTTAGAGTGTCCCTCAGCCCTGAGATTGGGAGGTTGTGAGTTCGATCCCCGGCCGAGTCGTACCAACCAAAGACTCTAAAAAATGGTACCCGATGCCTTCCTGCTTGGCACTCAGCATTAAGGGTTGGATTGGGGGGGGTAAGACCCTGCGACATACCAGCGTCATGTCCAGGGGGTGTACTGTACTGTCCAGGGGGTGTACATCAAGCTGCCTCACGCTACAGAAACAGGACAACCATCGGTTCTCAAGGCTACTTACTCCTCAGATAGGAGGAGTAGTGGAGGTGGTTGGTGACCAGCTCTCCCAGGCCAGTCTATAGCCAATGCGGGAGACCCAGGTTGGAATCCCAGTAGGAGGCGATCACAGAGGTGATCAGTGAGAGTGAAACATTTTTACTCTTGTCTGTGTTTCGCACAACAGAACACTTCAACCGAACGCACCGTCTTCTTCACGAAGGAGCTTGTGCTGGGCCGACACAGAGTGTGTATTCTGAGTAGAGACAGTCCCCAACACAAGAACCAGTCCCAGCCCCAGTCCCCCAGCCCCAGCCCTGACCCCCCCAGCCCCAGCCCTGACCCCCCCAGCCCCAGCCCTGACCCCCCCAGCCCCAGCCCTGACCCCCCCAGCCCCAGCCCCTCTCCACCAGCCCCAGCCCCTCTCCGCCAGCCCCAGCCCCCAGCCCCAATCCCAGGGCAGAGTGTGTGTTGTGGGGTTAGGGTTAGGGTCCCAGGGATGTCAGGGTGATTACTGGGGGAGTCTGGGGGGGGGGGGGGGTCAGGGTGATTACTTAGGGGTCTGGGGGTGGGGGGGGGGGTCAGGGTGATTTCTGGGGGGGTCAGACAGACTGGAGTCGCTGTTTGCAGAGGTAGAAATCGTAGGACAGGCTCATCGTCATGCATGGCACTGGAACGAGGAATGGTATCAGTCACACACACACACACACACACACACACACACACACACACTGTACAATCCCTCCTTCCATTCCACGCATTACACAAGTTGTTTGAGAACGTTCCCCATTCCATTCAGTGCATTACAGTGAGCCTGTCCTCCGATTTCTACCTCCGCCAGCCTCCACCCTCCCCTCGCCTGATGTCAGGAGGACCTAGCAACTCTTTTTCACGCTCTCTGTCTCTCTCTCTTGTTCTCTCGCTACCTCTCTCTCTCTCTCCTTCTCTGAGTTTCTCGTTCTCTCTTTTTCACTCTCCCTTGTTCTCTCTCTCTCTCTCTCTCTCTCTCTCTCTCTCTGAGTCTCTCTCTCTCTCTTTCTCTTCCCCTCTCCCCTTCTCTCCCTGTCTTTGTTTTCATTTCCAACGCTTCATAAACCTTATGGTGTGGCACCAAGCTAGACTTTTAGCTGGAGAAAAACCTCTCACTCTTTCTCTCTCACCCCCCCTCTCTCTCTCCACCCTCTCTCTCTCACTCTCTCTCACCCCCCCTCTCTCTCTCTCTCTCCACCCTCTCTCTTTCTCCACCCTCTCTCTCCCTCTCTCTCTCCACCCTCCCTCTCTCTCTCTCTCCCCTCCCTATCTCTCGCTCTCCCTTTCTCTCTCACCCCCCCCTCTCTCTCTTTCTCTCTCTCTCTCTCCACCCTCTCTCTCCACCCTCTTTCTCCCTCTCTCTCTCTCCACCCTCTCTCTCTCTCGCTCTCTCTCTCTCCACCCTCTTTCTCCCTCTCTCTCTCTCCACCCTCTCTCTCTCTCTCTCCACCATCTCTCTCTCCACCCTCTCTCTCTCGCCACCCTCTCTCTCTTTCTCTCTCACCCCCCCCTCTCCCCCCCCCCTCTCTCTCCAACCTCTCTTTCTCTCTCTCTCTATCACCACCCTCTCTCTCTCTCTCCACCCTCTCTCTCTCTCTCTCCACCCTCTCTCTCTCTCTCTCTCTCCACCCTCTCTCTGTCTCTCTCTCTCTCCCTCCACCCTCTCTCTCTCTCTCTCTCCACCCTCTCTCTCTCTCTCTCCACCCTCTCTCTCTCTCTCCCTCCACCCTCTCTCTGTCTCTCTCTCTCTCCCTCCACCCTCTCTCTCTCTCTCTCTCCACCCTCTCTCTCTCTCTCTCCACCCTCTCTCTGTCTCTCTCTCTCTCCACCCTCTCTCTCTCTCTCTCTCTCTCTCTCTCTCTCTCTCCCTCTCCACATGCCCCTCCAGTGTGTACGCTCGTTATAAAGCCCTCATTGGTCTTTCGGAGGTGAACATTTGTCGCCCCTTCACCTCTGTGGTCGTCAGAGGGGTTTCCCACCCGGCTGCGCAGGGCCTGGGGGTGTCGCCATGGGGACCCCCGGGACAGACGACCCCTGACCCCGCCGGCCCGCAGGTCGTCTCAGCGGTGACCCCTGGGGGTGTCGGGGGCACGTGGGGGCTGGGAGGACACCCCCAAGGCCAGACACACACACATAACAGACACATACATAACAGACACACACATAACAGACACACACATACATAACAGACACAGACACATACACACACATAACAGACACAGACATACACACACACATAACAGACACACACATACATACATACATACACATACATAACACACACACACAACAGACACACACACACAGACCCATACAGACATACAGACAGACAGACAGACAGACAGACAGACAGACAGACAGACAGACACACACAGACCAGTCTGATGTGTATTTCAGTGCTAGGCTGCTGTGTTAATCCACCACACCCTAATGCCTGGGTGTATGTGTGTGTGTGTGTGTGTGTGTGTGTGTGTGTGTATATATATATATGTGTGTGTGTGTGTGTGTGTGTGTGTGTGTATATATATATATATATGTGTGTGTGTGTGTGTGTGTGTGTGTGTGTGTGTGTGTATATATATATATATATGTGTGTGTGTGTGTGTGTGTGTGTGTGTGTGTGTGTGTGTGTGTGTGTGTGTCTCCCCTACAGACAGCCCCAGGTGCCTCAGAAACCACAACTACATAATTTACAAAAAAACAACTTTGACTTTAAAGTATTTAAAGACGTTATTAACTTTCTACCCAGAGAGCCACAAAGTCTAGCGAACCTTTATTAATTACAGCAATGAGTAACCACACACACACACGCACATACAGACACAGGCACACACACCACCCCCAACACACACACACACACACACACACACATGCACACAGGCACACACACACACACACACACACACACACACACACACACACACACACACACACACACACACACACACACACACAGTGATTTATGGCAGGGTACTTTGTAGTCAGGTTTAGTGGTGGAGGCAGGTATCATTAGCCTGCCTGGTTCCTCAGGAGCGGTTCTTTAAACATAATGAGCCTTTCATTAGAGGCCCGGCTTAGAGGTCCAGTATTAGAGGCCCAGTATTAGAGGCCCAGTATTAGAGGCCCAGTATTAGAGGCCCAGTATTAGAGGTCCAGTATTAGAGGCCCAGTATTAGAGGCCCAGTATTAGAGGCCCAGTATTAGAGGTCCAGTATTAGAGGCCCAGTATTAGAGGTCCAGTATTAGAGGCCCAGTATTAGAGGCCCAGTATTAGAGGCCCAGTATTAGAGGCCCAGTATTAGAGGCCCAGTATTAGAGGCCCAGTATTAGAGGCCCAGTATTAGAGGCCCAGTATTAGAGGTCCAGTATTAGAGGTCCAGTATTAGAGGCCCAGTATTAGAGGCCCAGTATTAGAGGCCCAGTATTAGAGGCCCAGTATTAGAGGTCCAGTATTAGAGGTCCAGTATTAGAGGTCCAGTATTAGAGGCCCAGTATTAGAGGCCCAGTATTAGAGGTCCAGTATTAGAGGTCCAGTATTAGAGGCCCAGTATTAGAGGTCCAGTATTAGAGGACCAGTATTAGAGGCCCGGCAGGCAGGACTGGGCCCGACCGGACCAGCGGTACCGGGGCTCACGGGCCATGTTGATCCGACACACACACATCTGGGTTTCCGTTAACCGGCAATTACCGGTCTTTGTCCGGTAAAATTTGGTGAAGTCCGACAAACTGAAAAGTCGTCGGACATATTGTCCGGTGAAAATAATTCCCTTTGAATACAATTCGCTAAAGCTGGCTGGGTGCGTTCGTAAACACGCTCTGGAAATCCGATCAGCACTCGCGGAACGCCTCTCGTCCAATCGAACGACTCGGTCGCTCTGTGACATCGAAGCCAGCGTGCGCTCCGGCGCTCTCAGAGCGTGTTTACGAACGCACCCCTAGAAGTTTCCAGCCAGCTAGCTGAAGCTGCTACACACACCAGAGCCATGGCGACCGAACGGCAAGTTAAACAACATACTATAAAAGTGACATTGTTTTACTCATTACTCATACGTTTGTTGTCATTCGGCGGTGCTAATAGTCGCTTTCTTTTTTAATTTATTTAATTTATTTTATTTTAGCAGTTTCCCCGAAAGTTAAGTGTTTGTTTTTATATCACTATTTGCACTTCTGGTTAGATGCTAAACTGCATTTTGTTGTCTGGTACTTGTACTCTGCAATGACAATAAAGTTGAATCTCACCTAATCTAATCTAATCTAATCTAAAATAATCTAAAATAATCCCATCACTATTACTCCCTATTTTCATCAGTGTTTCAATCCTTGAATCTGTGATGGAAATCAAGCAAAGCCACTTCAAGTCTCCCCACCACTGACAGCGCTGGGTGTGCCTTTCCTTACACTCTCGGTTATTCCCTGTGGATTTAAAAAACGGTGTTTTGGTTTCTATAATGTGGTCTATTCTCAGTGTTGACGAGCAGCTCAGGGGGCTTTGAGATGGCTAACAGCTAATTAAAGGAGTAATTCCACTCAAAAGGGTAGAAGTAAGCTGACTGTCTGTCTGTCTGTCTGTCTGTCTGTCTGTCTGTCTGTCTCTCTGTCAGTGTGCTGGACTACCTATGACTTCCATGGTACCTGGGAACGCGTTGTCGGAGAGAAACGCCCTCTGTACAAAGGACCTACTGACCAAAATCCCTGTTCCCCGTAGCCTACATGCTTGCACTGTTACTGTTCAATAAAATGTTATACATCTAGACATTGTGGTATTTCTTTATATACGTATCCCAGACTGCCTATCAATTGTTTCTCAATAAACAGTTATGTTCTTCCCATTGTCATACTCCCGAGCTAAACGAAATGCCTTCCCAACCAGCGAGACTTATAGAAATGACGTTGTTTTATTGATTTAAAAAAAAAAAAAGGGTAAAACTGTAAAGAGAAAATAGAAAACTCACATTAATCCCAAACAATTTAACAAACTTCAGTTAACGTAATGTGGAGTCCGTTCATTGATCGATGCTGTCTGTTCAGTTCCCAGTGAGGCGCCCGTTCAGCGCTGGACCCGTTCAGCGCTGGATTTGACGCATGGCATAGCGCGCATGCGTCAAATCATGTTATATTATTATATATTATATAGCTCGCATCTCATCGTATCGGATGAGAAATAGACATTAAATGGCATATATAGGCCGCTACACAACAGTAATCACCGCGACAAACAGCTATATTAGATTTGGAGAAAAAAAATATATGATTTTGAAAAATATTTTTTTTATTATATTTTAATATGATGACCGGAATATATCACGTTTGTCCGGTAAATCGAATTCTTCCCGGACACGATGTCCGACGGCAAATTTTTCTAACGGAAACCCTGACACACATACACACACACACACACATACACACACACACACACACACACACACATACACACACACACACACACACACACACACACACACACACCACCACCACGTCCTTGGTGAGGCTGCTGTTCTTGGCTCCGAACAATGTTTTATTTTGGTGCCAAACTCCCCAACAACCCCCCAAACCCCTGGCCCATCCCCCCTTCTCTCTCTCTCTCTCTCTCTCTCTCTCTCGCTCTCTCTCTCTCTCTCAAGTTCTCTCTCTTTTTCACTTTCTCTCTTGTTCGCTCCCTCCCTCTCTCTCTCTCTGAGTCTCTCCCTCTCTCTCTCTCTCTATCCTTCCCTGAGTCACTCATTCTCTCTCTTTTTCCTTCTCTCTCTTGTTCTCTCCCTCCCTCGCTTTCTCTCTCTGAGTCTCACCCTCTCTCTCTCTCCCTCTCTATGAGTCTCTCTCTCTCGTCCTATCCCTCTCTCTCTCTCTTTCTCTTCCCCTCTCCCCTCCTCTCCTTGTCTTTGTTTTCATTGCCAACGCTTCATAAACAATCAAAGTGAAGACATGGTAATGAGACCAATACAGGAAACACTAATCCTTAAGGTGTGGCACCAAGCTAGACATTTAGCTGGAGAAAAACCTCTCTCTCTCTCTCTCTCCCTCTCCACCACCCCCCCTCTCTCTCTCCACTCTGTCTCTCTCTCTCTCAACACCCCTCTCTCTCTCTATCACCACTCTCTCTCTCTCTCTCCACCCTCTCTCTCCCCCTCTCTCTCTCTCCCTCTCTCTCTCTCTCTCTCTCTTTCTCTCTCCACCCTCCCTCCCTCTGTCTTTATCTCTCCACCCTCCCTCACTCTCTCTCTCTCTCTCCACCCTCCCTCCCTCTCTCTCCCTCCCTCCCCCTCCCTCTCTCTCTCTCTCCTCCCCCTCCCTCTCTCTCTCCTCCCCCTCCCTCTCTCTCTCCTCCCTCTCCCTCTCTCTCTCTCTCCACCCTCCCTCCCTCCCTCTCTCTCTCCACCCTCTATCTCTCTCTCTCTCTCTCTCGGGGTCGTCCAGTGCGTGTCCAGCGTCCTCCTGCCACTGCCAACGTCAGCCAATCACATCGTCAGGTCAGGCAGCGGCGTTTTCACTCCTCTATGATGCAACAACGCTTCATCACTCTAGAACCTGCGGAGTTCTTCTGTTCTTTTTTGGAACGCGTTCTCCTGTTGTGTCACAATGCTGAGTGGTTCCATGTGTTCCGCTAAGCCCCCTCAGGCTAAAGCTGCTCTCACTGTCGACAAACTAATTCCTCCCGAATCCCCGAAAACATAGATTACCACTTCCTGTCAGAGATAAGGGCTAGTTAGGCCGCGGCCAGCCGAGGTCAGGGGGACGTCAGGTCTGATTTAGATCGTCTGAGTCCTCCTGACACTACCCAGGGTGCACTGCTTCGGTCAGGGGGTGGGGGGCTGATCAACCGTGTCCGATTGAATTTTGGGGGGAAATCGCATTATGTTGTCGCCCCTCCCCCACGCACACACACACACACACACACACACACACACACACACACACACACACACACACACACACACACACACACACACACAGAGTTTTTATCCAATTTATTGTATTAAAAAGCCACTTTCTAGAATACACTGGACCTTGCCTGGAGAAACAACAGCATGTTCAGATTATAAGGTATATATTTATATATTTATATATGTTATATACTGTATATATGTATTTAGCTGTTTTGATGGATGGTGGTACAACATGTGCATCACATTACTGCTGTTTCTCTGCCCTACGCCCTAGTCTGCTATCCTTTACCAGTGTTATTATACCAATGCTATTTTATATGTATACACACACACACATATCAGCATAGTGCAGACACACACACACACACGCACACACACACACACACACACACACACACACACACATCAGCATAGTGCAGACACACACACACACACACATATCAGCATAGTGCAGACACACACACACACACACACACACACACACACACACATCAGCATAGTGCAGACACACACACACACACACACACACATCAGCATAGTGCAGACACGCACACACACACACACACACATCAGCATAGTGCAGACACACACACACACACACACACACACATCAGCATAGTGCAGACACACACACACACATCAGCATAGTGCAGACACACACACACACACACACATCCGCATAGTGCAGACACAGACACACACACACACACACACACACATCAGCATAGTGCAGACACGCACACACACACACACATCAGCATAGTGCAGACACACACACACACACATCAGCATAGTGCAGACACACACACACACACACACACACACATCCGCATAGTGCAGACACACACACACACATCCGCATAGTGCAGACACACACACACACACACACACACATCAGCATAGTGCAGACACACACACACACACTCACACACACACACATCCGCATAGTGCAGACACACACACACACACACACACATCAGCATAGTGCAGACACACACAGACACCCACCCTCCGCCCGCCCACACACACACACACACACACACACACATATTTTATACAGTACATATCCTTTTTCATGTCTGATGGAGGACAATAAGGACTGTCCTCTATATGATCTGTTTGAGGTGCCATAAGTTTAAAATGTTAAATTGTGTAAAAATGACCTTTCGAAAAAGGTCTTATTACAATAAATCTTGTTACACACACACACACACACACACACACACACACACACACACACACACACACACACACACACACACAGGAGGCATACACACACACCATGGGAAGAAGGTCTTGGAAGGCTACAAGGGTTCGATCAATAGGAGCTGGTGAGGTTCATGATTAACATGGG
>NW_027663290.1:35000-36894 GCF_963989245.1 Nansenia antarctica | reverse complement strand
CAAGAGGGGAGAGGGAGAGGAGGTAAAGGGAGAGGGAAAGAGTGAGAGCAAGTCAAGTGCCGCTGAAAAAATTGGACTGTTGCCACAATTGGGGGCCAATTAAGAGAATTTGATTATATGCTTTAATCTTACCAGTCAGGTAGAGAGAGAGAGAGAGAGAGAGAGAGAGACATATAGAGACAGAGACAGAGACATAGAGAGAGTGAGAGACAGAAAGAGGAGAGAGAGAGACACACAGAGAGAGAGACACACAGAGAGAGAGAGAGAGAGACAGAAGAGAGAGAGACACAGAGAGAGAGAGACCCACAGAGAGAGAGACAGAGACAGAGAGAGTGTGAGAGAGACAGAGAGAGACAGAGAGACAGAGACAGAAATAGAGTGAGAGAAAGAGAGAGAGACACACACAGAGAGAGAGAGAGAGAGGATGAGAGAGAGAGAGAGACACACACACACAGAGCGAGAGAGAGAGACAGAGAGACACAGAGAGAGAGAGACACAGAGACACACAGAGAGAGAGAGACACACAGAGAGAGAGAGAGACAGAGAGTGAGAGAGAGGAGAGACACAGAGAGAGAGAGAGAGAGAGACAGAGAGAGAGAGAGGGCAGAGAGAGAGAGAGAGAGAGACAGAGAGAGAGAGTGACACAGAGAGAGAGTGACACAGAGAGAGAGAGACACAGAGAGAGAGTGACACACAGAGAGAGAGAGAGAGAGAGAGAGAGAGACAGAGACAGAGAGAGGGAGGGGAACAGGTGCCACAGATACACATACGCATGATCTCTTTTCCTCCTTAATTGAGTTAGTTTTCCCTCCCTCCCTCTCCCTCCCTCCCTCCTTTCTTTTCATTTCAAACACCAGATATCCTGCTGGAGGGCTGCTGAGTGAAGACCTTCGCCCCCCACTCACTGAGAGGGAAGGGAAAAAGAGAGAGAGAGAAGGAGGAGGGGGGGCCTTTATTTTTTTTCTTCGTCCCTCAAACAGAATGTTCTTTTTTCTCCACGGCTGTTGTGTTGGCTAGCAGCCCCCCCCCCCCCCCGCCCCGCCTCACCTCATCCATCAAGCCAGACCTCTCTCTGTCTTCTGCTGTTGGATATTTCTCTCCAGAACCAAACTCCCCTCCTCCCCTCCTCCTCTCTCCCTCTCCCCCCCCCCCCCAAGCCCCCCTAACCCCACCCCCCCACCCCGGAGGGAGTATCCTCCCATTAGAGCAGGTACCTGAGGGACTGGATGTCTCTCCTGTAGGCCCCCCCCCTCCCCCTCCCTCCCCCCCGCCCCCCCCCCCCCCAACACTACACCACAACCACCTCATCTCAAAATAACAACAACTCTGCTCAGAAAAACAGAAAACATAATACCCTCGAGCCCTGACTTCAAAAACCCAGTCCCCAGCGTAACAACCCCTCTCCCCCACACACAACCCCACCACCCCCCCCCCCTCCTCGCCTCCCTTCCTCCCCTCTCCTCTCCTCTCAGATCGTACCCCTTCTCCCTCCCTCTCCCTCCCCCTCCCTCCTCTCCCTCCTCCCTCAAAAACCGAGTCCTAGCGTAACAACCTCTCCACACACAACCCCTCGCCCCCCTTGCTCCCCCTCCCCTCCTCTCCTCTCAGATTGTACTCCTCTCCCTCCCTCCCTCCCTCCTCTCCGTGGCTGTGTCGTCCTCCCGCTGGGGGTGAAGCCGCCGGCTTCCGTCCGTGGGAATCTTTTGATATCGGCTCCCAGTGACGTCTGATTCATTCTGTGAGTACACACCTCCTCCTCCTCCTCTCTCTACTCCTCCTGTCCTCCTCCTCCTCTCTCTCTCTATCCTCCTCCTCCTCTCTCTCCTCCTCCTCTCTCTCCTCCTCTCTCTCTCTCTCTCCTCCTCCTCTCTCTCCTCCTCTCTCTCTCTCTCCT
>NW_027663290.1:20000-27500 GCF_963989245.1 Nansenia antarctica | reverse complement strand
ATTTGAGAAAAAGAAATCAAGGTCTTAAAGGTTTTTGACATGGGTCATTGAAAGTGCATGAATTCCCCTCTCTCTCTCTCTCTCTCAAAAAAAAAGAAAATGTATATAGGTAACATGTAGAAGGGAATAGCTAGATTATACCGTCATATGTTATGTTAGCACTAGTAGAACTGGAAACGTCTCCCCTAACGTTACTCCCTTTGAAAAGCGCTATCATAAAGAATAGCAACCCAGTTTTAAACCGACATAACGCCGTTAGATTTGAAAACCGTTCATGGTCATTCCTATTATATACATTCTCAGGGATGTAAAAGGAATTGAGTCTTGAAAGTCCTTGAAAGGTGCTTGAATTTGATGTTTCAGAAGGTGTGGGAACACTGGTGCTATGGTTGCTAGGGTCGAAGGTGCTATGGTTGCTAGGGTCGAGGGTGCTATGGTTGCTAGGGTCGAGGGTGCTATGGTTGCTAGGATCGAGGGTGCTATGGTTGCTATAGTTGCTAGGGTCAAGGGAGCTATGGTTGCTAGGGTCAGGGGTGCTATGGTTGCTAGGGTCGAGAGTGCTATGGTTGCTAGGGAAGAGAGTGCTAGGGTCGAGGGTGCTATGGTTGCTAGGGTCAAGAGTGCTATGGTTGCTAAGGTCAAGGGTGCTATGGTTGCTAAGGTCAAGGGTGCTATGGTTGCTAGGGTCGAGGGTGCTATGGTTGCTAGGGTCGAGGGTGCTATGGTTGCTAGGATCGAGGGTGCTATGGTTGCTATAGTTGCTAGGGTCAAGGGAGCTATGGTTGCTAGGGTCAGGGGTGCTATGGTTGCTAGGGTCGAGAGTGCTATGGTTGCTAGGGTCGAGAGTGCTATGGTTGCTAAGGTCAAGGGTGCTATGGTTGCTAAGGTCAAGGGTGCTATGGTTGCTAAGGTCGAGGGTGCTATGGTTGCTAGGGTCAAGAGTGCTATGGTTGCTAAGGTCAAGGGTGCTATGGTTGCTAAGGTCAAGGGTGCTATGGTTGCTAAGGTCGAGGGTGCTATGGTTGCTAGGGTCGAGGGTGCTATGGTTGCTGGGGTCGACGGTGCTATGGTTGCTAGGGTCAAGGGTGACACACACACACACACACACACACACGCACGCACACACATACACACACACACACACATACACACACACATACACAGTGCCATATACACACACACGTACACACACACTCATGGTTGCTATGGTTGCTAGGGTCAAGGGTGCTACGATGCTAGTGTTCTGGGAACTCTTTGGCAGTTGGTGGGTTAAACACTCACATACGCACATAAGAAAGTAAGTAGCCTTGAGAACCAATGGTTGATCTGGAGCCTAATGCCCCATAGGGCAGGAGCCTATCTCCTGTTTCCGTAGTGTGAGGCGGCTTGATGTACAAGTACTAGTGTTGTTCCGATACCGATACTAGTATCGGCATGGCCACCGATACGCACAAAAATGCTGGTATCGGTATCGGCGAGTACTAACAAAAAAAAAAAATCCGATTTTTTTTTTTTTTTAAGTACTAAAGTTATTTTGTTTGTAAATGTTCACTTGCTGTTGCACTACTACTACGACTGTTTTATATCTTAAATGGATATTGCACTGATTGGCATCTGTGAGAGCCACATTTCAGGTTTCATAAGGGGTTGATTTTCTTCTCACCATACCAGGTAGACAATAAAAAAAAGTTCTATAGTATTCACTCTCTGTTGGTATTTTTTCCTGTTTTACAAAGGTTTTGAGCAGTGCCAGACTAAGTGTTAGCAATAATTTTACATCGAGGTGAGTATGCGGCTCAAAAAACATGTTTTTTTGTTTTGTTTTTTCAAACGCCGTGGTATCGGATCGGTACTCGGTATCGGCAAGTACTGCACGGTCAGGTATCGGTATCGGTATCGGGATCAAAAAATGGTATCGGAACAACACTAACAAGTACACCCCCTGGACATGACGCAGGGTCTTACGCCCCCCCCCCCCCCCAATCCAACCATTAATGCTGAGTGCCAAGCAGGGAGGCATCGGGTACTATTTTTTAATAGTCTTTCGTGGTACGACTCGGCCAGGGATCGAACTCACGAACTCACGACCTCCCGATCTCACACTCTAACCGCAAGGCTTAGAGAAGAAGCAGGAGGAATAATGCAACCATACATACAGTACAGAGAAAAGTCTAAAACTGACGCTAATGTCTGATCTCTCTCCCAGAAAAGTCTCAAAGTCAAAAGCACGATCATGTCGTAGCGGTAATCCCTTGAGAGAAGAACTCCTGGAACTCTCCTGGAGCGATATTAGACATGTGACATGAATGAGTCTGGATATTAGACATGTGACATGAATGAGTCTGGGTTCCTCCGCTGGCAACAGGCTGATATTAGTCATGTGACATGAATGAGTCTGGGTTCCTCCGCTGGCAACAGGCTGATATTAGTCATGTGACATGAATGAGTCTGGGTTCCTCCGCTGGCGACAGGCTCTCCATGTAACCCTAATGTAAGAGGTTCAATTAAAGGTTCCAACTAACACTCAGGAAACAGGAGACACATGAATGTACAGACCTAATTAATCACTACCAGACCGTATTAATCACTACCAGACCGTATTAATCACTACCAGACCGTATTAATCACTACCAGACCGTATGAATCACTACCAGATCTTATGAATCACTACCAGACCTTATGAATCACTACCAGACCGTATTAATCACTACCAGATCTTATTAATCACTACCAGATCTTATGAATCACTACCAGACCTTATGAATCACTACCAGACATTATTAATCACTACCAGACCGTATGAATCACTACCAGATCTTATTAATCACTACCAGACCTTATTAAGCACTACCAGACCGTATTAATCACTACCAGACCGTATTAATCACTACCAGACCGTATTAATCACTACCAGATCTTATTAATCACTTCCAGATCTTATAAATCACTACCAGACCGTATGAATCACTACCAGACATTATTAATCACTACCAGACCGTATGAATCACTACCAGATCTTATGAATCACTACCAGACCTTATGAATCACTACCAGACCGTATTAATCACTACCAGATCTTATTAATCACTACCAGATCTTATGAATCACTACCAGACCTTATGAATCACTACCAGACATTATTAATCACTACCAGACCGTATGAATCACTACCAGATCTTATGAATCACAACCAGACCTTATGAATCACTACCAGACCGTATGAATCACTACCAGATCTTATGAATCACTACCAGACCTTATGAATCACTACCAGACATTATTAATCACTACCAGACCGTATGAATCACTACCAGACCTTATTAATCACTACCAGACCATATGAATCACTACCAGACCTTATGAATCACTACCAGACCTTATTAATCACTACCAGATCGTATTAATCATTGCTAGACCTTATTAATCACTACCAGACCTTATTAATCAACTACCCGACCTTATTAATCAACTACCAGACCTTATTAATCAACTACCAGACCTTATTAATCACTACCAGATCTTATTAATCTCTACCAAGCCCTTACAGAGGAACCAGTGAAGTCAGCACACACATTCCTCTTCCCACGCTTCGGTCCTGTCGTCTTGTGAGGTCAGGATCTAGCGACAAGGTTTCTGTTCGCTAACGAGGCCGCCCGCCGTTCACAGCAGAACGTCGCTATAACAACGACGACGACGACGTTGTCACCTGGGAGTTCTCTCCGTTTAACGAACAAGACTCCCCCCGTTCAGCCAAGGTTACCGTGGCGATGATGATGTCACCGCGGCAGTCAGTGACGAGGTCGGCTCTTGTCCTCTCTCTCTTGTCTCCGTTTGCAACCCAGACAGCTCGGGTGGTGGGGGGGGGGTGGGGGGGGGGGGGGGGGGGGGGGCGGCCTTGGCCGTTAATTAGTGTCTGATTTCCCCAAGGCTCTCTGGCTGGCTTTCCCCAACACATTTCCCCCAAGGCTCCCCTGCCTGCCTGTCCGTCTCCGACACATCCTCGCTGGCTCGGGGAGGACATCCATCTCTATAGGGCCAGGGAGCCGCCAAGAGAAATCAATGGCTGTGTCCTGATAGTTTAAACAACCTGTCTCCTTCGCGGTAAGGACCGCGGATAAGAGGAATTTGACAGGGTTTCCTAAACAACAACAACGCAGCCGAACGCCGCGGAAAGCCACGGACCCGGCTTTAAATCACCAACTGCCAAAGACTTTGTCCGCTGGAACACTCACTACTACCTTGAGTGTTCCAAGTGTTCTATGTGTTGGTGTTTTTTTCTACCTAGCGACAACGCTCTGATTGGCCTACAGAATGAAGCGTCGTAATTGATGCGTGTCGAGGTGTCCTTGGGCAAGACACTGAACCCCCAAATTGCTGGGGGTTCGGCCGGCCGGCGCCTTGCTTGGTAGCTTGGCCGCCATTGGTGTGTGAATGTGTGTGTGAATGGGTGAATGAGAGGCCGTTGTAAAGGGCTTTGGAATAAGGTTCTATATAAGTCAGTCTATTTTAAAATGGAGACTTTGGTTACAGATCCGAGCTGTTTTTAGACTGTTGGGTCGCAGCCAATCGCTGCTGGCTAATGTATGGACGGCTGTCAGACTCGTCCTGACTGACCTCATTCTTGCTGTGGTGGGAATTTCCACGCTCCCATACCCCCCACCTCCCTCTCCTCTCCTCTCATCTTGTCTTTCCTCTCTCCTCTCATCCTCTCATCCTCTCATCCTCTCCTCCTCTCATCCTGTCTTCATCTCTCTTCCTCTCTTCCTCTCTTCCTCTCCTCCTCTCCTCCTCTCCTCCTCTCTTCCTCCTCTCCTCCTCTCCTCCTCTCTTCCTCCTCTCCTCCTCTCCTCCTCTCTTCCTCCTCTCCTCCTCTCCTCCTCTCTTCCTCCTCTCATCCTCTCCTCCTCTCATCCTGTCTTCATCTCTCTTCCTCTCTTCCTCTCTTCCTCCTCTCATCCTCTCCTCCTCTCTTCCTCTCCTCCTCTCCTCCTCTCCTCCTCTCCTCCTCTCTTCCTCCTCTCCTCCTCTCCTCCTCTCTTCCTCTCCTCCTCTCCTCCTCTCTTCCTCCTCTCATCCTCTCCTCCTCTCATCCTGTCTTCATCTCTCTTCCTCTCCTCCTCTCCTCCTCTCTTCCTCTCTTCCTCTCCTCCTCTCCTCCTCTCTTCCTCCTCTCATCCTCTCCTCCTCTCTTCCTCCTCTCATCCTCTCCTCCTCTCTTCCTCCTCTTCTCCTCTCCTCCTCTCTTCCTCCTCTCATCCTCTCCTCCTCTCCTCCTCTCCTCCTCTCTTCCTCCTCTCATCCTCTCCTCCTCTCTTCCTCTCTTCCTCTCTTCCTCCTCTCATCCTCTCCTCCTCCTCTCCTCCTCTCCTCCTCTTCTCCTCTCCTCCTCTCTTCCTCCTCTCATCCTCTCCTCCTCTCCTCCTCTCTTCCTCCTCTCATCCTCTCCTCCTCTCATCCTCTCCTCCTCTCTTCCTCCTCTCATCCTCTCCTCCTCTCTTCCTCCTCTCCTCCTCTCATCCTCTCTTCCTCCTCTCATCCTCTCCTCCTCTCTTCCTCCTCTTCCCTCTCTTTCAAGGTCGTTTAGGGCCTTATCTATAGCCTGAGGGGGAGAAGAAGACGTCTCAATCCTTAGTATCTATCTTCATTAGCCCATTGGTCGATAAAATATTATGCATAATTGTCCAATCGAAACGCCACATCTCGTTAAAAAAAACGTAACGATTTGCGATACTTAAACGTAATGACGGGTGCTGTTGGCTGGTTCTCACAAACGCAGACGACCACCCTGACCGACGAAAGGTTCTCGTACTGAAAGACAAAGTCTTTACATTTACATTTCAACTTTTTTGCCATTTAGCAGACAGACGCCTTGTTCCAAAGCGACTTACAATCAGTATCATTTGACTAAGGAAGTGAATCATCAATCCACCAGTTCTAGCAGGAGGCGTAATCTAGCTCAGGCCAGGGGCCACTGGCAGTTGTCGTGAAGATATGTGGAGATATGATTTGAGATATGATTGTCAGGGTTGCCGGTTTCACAGACAAGGCTTGAGCCTAGTTAGTGAGTCCAAGACTAAAAAAAGCATCTTCAATGGAGGTCTTTTTTTACATTGAAAGTGTGATTTAGTCCAGGACTAGGCTCGGGGGGGTCAAATTACCGTAGTCTTTGTAATGGGAAGCTGCTACTTACACACAACGACCACTAGTTGGTGCTTCATGTAAATTAGCCTGCTTCCTATACAGAAAAAACAGCAAAATAGCTTCATACTAGCTTATCCTGATGTTATTTTGAAAATGTAAGGATACTGGGTGGCAGAACGCACATATCTAGGAAAAGTCATGAAAGGAGGGTCCTGAAATTTGATCGAGTGCAAAGGTCTAAAAAAATGTTTACCCACTTGGTCAAATGACCCCACCCATGGCTGTTCTAAGCTTAAGACCTCCATCTCTTCAGGATACACCATAACTGTCCCTCCTGAAGACCTCCATCTCTTCAGGCTACACCTTAACTGTCCCTCCTGAAGACCTCCATCTCTTCAGGCTACACCTTAACTGTCCCTCCTGAAGACCTCCATCTCTTCATGCTACACCTTAACTGTCCCTCCTGAAGACCTCCATCTCTTCAGGCTGCACCTTAACTGTCCCTCCTGAAGACCTCCATCTCTTCAGGCTACACCTTAACTGTCCCTCCTGAAGACCTCCATCTCTTCAGGCTACACCATAACTGTCCCTCCTGAAGACCTCCATCTCTTCAGGTTACACCTTAACTGTCCCTCCTAAAGACCTCCATCTCTTCAGGCTACACCATAACTGTCCCTCCTGAAGACCTCCATCTCTTCAGGCTACACCATAACTGTCCCTCCTGAAGACCTCCATCTCTTCAGGCTACACCTTAACTGTCCCTCCTAAAGACCTCCATCTCTTCAGGCTACACCATAACTGTCCCTCCTGAAGACCTCCATCTCTTCAGGCTACACCTTAACTGTCCCTCCTGAAGACCTCCATCTCTTCAGGCTACACCTTAACTGTCCCTCCTGAAGACCTCCATCTCTTCAGGCTACACCTTAACTGTCCCTCCTAAAGACCTCCATCTCTTCAGGCTACACCATAACTGTCCCTCCTGAAGACCTCCATCTCTTCAGGCTACACCTTAACTGTCCCTCCTGAAGACCTCCCCATCCCCCCCTGTTCAGTTTCTCTACTGTGTATTAACAATTCTTTCTTCTTCTCGCATTGTGACAGCCAATGGCCCCTGGCCTGAGCAGACATTACTTGTCTTGCGATGTCTAATGAATAGATGATTCACTTACTTAGACAAATGTATGTCGCCGTGGATAAAGGCGTCTGCTAAATGCCAAAAATGTAAATTTAAAGCAATAAGCATAATGTAAATGCAAATTTCAAGCGATAAAAATAATGTAAATGAAAATTTCAAACAATGAGCATAATGTAAATGTAAATTTAAAGTGATAAAAATCATGTAAATGTAAATTTCAAACA
>NW_027663290.1:12500-15000 GCF_963989245.1 Nansenia antarctica | reverse complement strand
ACATTTGATAAAACAAGAGAAATTCAGATAATATATCTTAAGTCTTAATAAACAAATACAGTAGCCTACAGAGTCTAAAACAAAATTGGGCCTCATCAAGTGAACTCAACCCCTTGGTCAGCAGCAGAAAGACCCTTGGTCATCATCTTATATACAGTGCATTGCTCATAGATGGCTATCATGTTATACAGTACATACCAGGGTTTTTCCTGGGTCAGAATCAAGCCTTGGAGGTTGATGTTGTGCACGCGCAGTGCGCCCAAATTTTCTTTGAGGGACCCCCAATTGTTGTATTTGTATTGTAAATTGTAATTATTAATAATAATAATAATACAATGCGATTTGAAAGTACCAGTAGGCTACCAGATACGTATGCACATATTTTGCTACAAGGGTTGCCAGATGGAATTGACAATTTCCAGCCCAACCAGTCTAAAAGCTGTCGAATCCACCCGTCCAGTGTGACCAAAAGTAGCCCAATCTGGCAACACGGCTTGCTTATGGAAGCATATAGTGGACTACATTCAAATGTTACTGCAATTTGAGATTGCATTTGCATGTTCCACTTTTGCATGCATTCTTTCAGACAATATTCAAATTCAAATGCAATTCTAAAGAGCGTATGTGTTCCCTAGAACATATAAATGCAATTGCTAATCACATTATTGCATTACAATTTGAATATTGACTCAAATAACGCAGGCAAAAGTGGCAAATGAATATGCTATTTTGGGATTGCATAGTCATTTTCACATTAGAATGAAAATTTGAATTTTGTCAGCTACTAAGCGGATGTGTTTACTAGAACATGTAAATGCAATTGCGTATCACATTATTGCATTACAATTTGAATATTGACTCAAATAATGCAGGCAAAAGTGGCAAATGAATATGCTATTTTGGGATTGCATAGTAATTTTCACATTAGAATGAACTTTTGAATTTTGTCAGCTACAAAGCAGTGCATGACTTTGAAAATTAAATGTCAAATGGCTTTGCATTATCATTTTAATATTGACAGCGAATGTGCACATCAGGTACATGAAAATGAAAATGCAAATCATTAGAATTGCATTTGAATTTGAATATTGTCTGAAAGAATGCATGCAAAAGTGGAACATGCAAATGCAATCTCAAATTGCATTAACATTTGAATATAGTCCACTATATGCTTCCATACGGCGCGACTGTAATCCCGGTCGGACTGTCTCAGTGCCCAGTGCTGCCCACCCAACCACGTCGCGTCGGGTCTACTGTAAAGCGGGTTAACATGTCCTTTTCAAAGGTATTAAAATAGACGCAAGGAAACATAACGTCAACCATGTGTTTCCTTGTTGGAAATTATGGATCGTGAATCGTGATTGCTTCTGCACTCTGCAGCAATCGGATTTTGATTGACAGGCAGCTGCATCTCTTCCCCCAACGGCGTTCCGGCACAGAAAGTCTTGCCGGAACGCAGCACCGGACCGTTCCGGCCCACTTTCACCTATGTGTCAGTGTATATAAGTCAGTGTATATAAGCCGGTCTATATAAGCCAGTCTATATAAGTCATCTATATAAGCCAGTATATATGAATGAATGAATGAATGAATGAATGAATGAATGAATGAATGGTCTTTATTGTCATTGCTATAGTACAGGTACCAAACAACGACATTTGGGAGGGGGGGCTCCCCTGGTGCTAGGAAAGAAAAAAAAAAGAAAAAAAAACAAGAAGGGAAAGGAGCTGGTTTACATAAATAAAGGCTATGTACACTATCCACTATACAGTACTATACTGTACAGATAAAACGACTAGGGTTGTCATATTGCACATAGTGTTATTGCACATTCATTTAAAGTGTCGCAGTTTGCAGGTTTGAAATGTACACATTTGTGCCTCAGCACTACACCTGATTTTTCAATCCAGCAGCTGCCATCAATCCGTCCAGACTGTCCAGGGCCCAGAACCTAGGTCTTTGCTGTGTTCAGGGCCTGGATGGCCCTGGGGTAGAAGCTGAGCTTCAGTCTGTTTGTCCTTGCGGCCATGGTCCTGTACCGCCTTTTCGAGGGCAGCCGGGCAAAGTGTTCGTACCCAGGGTGGGATGGGTCTCTGGAGATCTTGGAGGCCTTCCTGAGGCAGCGTGTGTTGTACAGCTCTTCCAGAGAGGGGAGGGGGGCGCCGGTGATCTTCTGGGCTGTTCTCACGACTCTCTGTAGCGCATTTCTCTCTGCGGTTGTGCAGCTGGAGAACCAGTTGCAGATGCAGTAGGTGAGGATGCTCTCCACTGTGCAGCGGTAGAAGGCCACCTGTATAAGTCATCTATACAAGCCAGTCTATATAAGTCAGTCTATATAAGTCAGTCTGTATAAGTCAGTCTGTATAAGTCAGTCTATATAAGTCAGTCTATATAAGTCAGTCTATATAAGTCAGTCTATATAAGTCAGTCTATATAAGTCAGTCTATATAAGTAATCTATATAAGTCAGTCTGTATAAGTCATCTATATACAATAAGTCA
>NW_027663290.1:0-5000 GCF_963989245.1 Nansenia antarctica | reverse complement strand
AAAGTCCGAGATCCAGTCCCTGCTCATCGACGGAGAGAGCGTGGAGAGAGTCTCAACCCTCCGATTCCTGTGGATGCACATGCGGGATGACCTGACCTGGAAGGACAACACAAAAGCCACCATCAAGAAGGCACAACAGCGGCTATACACCCTGAGAGTCCTCAGGAAGGAACACAGCAAGCAGGAGATACTGGTGACCTTCTACCGCGGCGCAGTGGAGAGCATCCTCACCTACGCATCTGCAACTGGTTCTCCAGCTGCACAACAGCGGAGAGAAATGCGCTACAGAGAGTCGTGAGAACAGCACAGAAGATCACCGGCGCCCCCCTCCCCTCTCTGGAAGAGCTGTACAACACACGCTGTCTCAGGAAGGCCTCCAAGATCTCCAGGGACCCGACCCACCCTGGGTACGAACACTTTACCAGGCTGCCCTCGAAAAGGCAGTTCAGGACCTAGGCCGCAAGGACAAACAGACTGAAGAACAGCTTCTACCACAGGGCCGTCCAGGCCCTGAACACAGCAAAGACCTAGGTTCTGGGCCCTGGACAGTCTGGACGGATTGATGGCAGCTGCTGGACTGAAAAAATCAGGTGTAGTGCTGAGGCACAAACATGTACATTTCAAGCCTGCAAACTGCGACACTTTAAATAAATGTGAAATAACACTATTGCTATTGTGCAATATGACAACCCTAGTTGACTATCTGTACAGTATAGTATAGTGGATAGTGTACATAGCCTTTATTTATGTAAACCAGCTCCTTCCCTTCTTGTGATTTTTTTTTTTAAGTTTTTTTTTTTCCCCTTTCCTAACACCAGGGGAGCCACCCCTCCTAAATGTCGTTGTTTGGTACCTGTACTGTAGCAATGACAATAAAGACCATTCATACTGCATCTGCGTGTGGTTCTCCAGCTGCACAGCCGCAGAGAGGAAAGCGCTACAGAGAGTCGTGAGATCGGCCCAGAAGATCATCGGCGCCCCCCTCCCCTCTCTGGAAGAGCTGTACAACACACGCTGCCTCAGGAAGGCCTCCAAGATCTCCAGAGACCCATCCCACCCTGGGAACGAACACTTTGTTCGGCTGCCCTCGGGCAGGCGGTTCAGGACCATGTCCGCAAGGACAAATAGACTGAAGCTCAGCTTCTACCCTAGGGCCATTCAGGCCCTGAACACAGCAAAGACCTAGGTTCTAGGCCCTGGACAATCTAGACAACTTGATGGCAGCTACTAGATTGTAATCAAGTGCAATACTGAAACACAACTGTGAACATTTCAAACCTGCAAACTGCGACACTTTAAATGAATGTGCAATAATACTATGTGCAATATGACAACCCTCGTGCACATAAGGTTCAGAGATAGGAAATGTGATGTTTATAGCATAGCATAGAGTACAGCACAGTGTTTTGTTTGTATAGTATAGTATAGTGGATAGTGTATATAGCCTTTATTTATGTAAACCAGCTCTTTTCCCTTCTTGTTTTTAGTATCTTTTTTTCCTAGCACCAGGGGAGCCCCCCCTCCCAAATTTCGTTGTATGGTACCTGTACTATATTAATGACAATAAAGACCATTCATTCATTCATTCATTCATTCACACACACACACACACACACACACACACACACACATATGCTTGCGATTGTATGTGTGCGTGTGTGTGTGTGTGCGTGTGTGTGTGTGGCGCGTGCGTGAATGGTGGTGGTGTGTGTATGCTTGTGATTGTATGTGTGCGTGTGTATACTAGGTGCAGTGTTGTGTGTGTGTGTGTACCTCCACCTCATTACCAGGAGCAGCCTCTCTTTCCTGGCCAGGGTTCATGATTAAAGCACACACACACACACACACACACATACAGTACTGGCCTCACATCACAGGAGGACAGGACGTCACTGCTCTGGGCGTTTGTTTGGGATTTGTTTTTTTTACGCACAATTAGTCTGTTAGCCGGTGAGTCAAATCAGCTTGTCAGTCTCACTACCTGTTCTGTTCCTCTGGCTGTTTGTCTGAGGCAGGGTAATACCTGGCTCTCCTGAGCTCTCTGGAGGCAACACACTGTAGCCCTACACTTACACACACACACATATCCCTACACACTGTAGCCTACTACTTTACTACTTAACCACTGTACCACCAGCCCCCCCTAACGCAGAGGGGAGCTCTCCAGACGCTGAGTACTGTGTGTTATTCTTATTTTATTTTATTAAGTTACACAATGTTTTGTGGGGGGCAGTCCCACTCATATTTTTCATTTTATTAGACCGAGACAGTGAAGACAGAGAAGGAAAGTAATGAGAAGAAGGGAGAGAGAGAGGGCATGTCAGCAGGGCATGGGGCCGGATTAGAACCCATGCCGACACGGGCATATGTGTGCACTGTAGACCGCGGTGCTAGACCACTGGACCACCCCAGACCACATATTCGTATTATTAGACAGAGAGAAAGCAGAATAATGAATGACTGACTGACTGACTGACTGGCTGCTGACTGACTGACTGACTGGCTGGCTGGCTGACTGACTGACTGGCTGACTGACTGATTGGCTGGCTGATTGACTGGTTAATTTGCTGACTGACTGGCTGGCTGGTTTGCTGGCTGACTGAAAGACTGGCTGACTGACTGACTGACTGACTGACTGGCTGACTGACTGGCTGGCTGACTGACTGGCTGGCTGACTGACTGGCTGACTGGCTGACTGACTGGCTGGCTGACTGACTGACTGACTGACTGGCTGACTGGCTGACTGACTGACTGACTGGCTGACTGACTGACTGGCTGACTGACTGACTGACTGGCTGACTGGCTGACTGACTGACTGACTGGCTGACTGACTGACTGACTGACTGGCTGACTGACTGACTGGCTGACTGACTGACTGACTGGCTGACTGACTGACTGACTGGCTGAAAGACTGACTGACTGACTGGCTGACTGACTGACTGACTGGCTGAAAGACTGACTGACTGACTGGCTGACTGACTGACTGACTGGCTGACTGACTGACTGACTGGCTGAAAGACTGACTGACTGACTGGCTGACTGACTGACTGACTGGCTGAAAGACTGACTGACTGACTGGCTGACTGACTGACTGACTGGCTGAAAGACTGACAGACAGACAGACAGACTGTTATTATTATTATTATTATTCCAGTGTCTGTGTGTAGGTGCTGAACCGTGCCCCCCCCCCCCTCCCCCCCGTCAGCAGCGCCACACGTTATTTAGCAGCCCCTCCCCCCCCGCCTCCACCCAGCCAGCCACGTAGCGCCGCGTTGCCAAATAAAGGTCCTGTCTCGGGATCTCCGTCTATCGATTCGATTAGCATATCCAGCTACGCTAGGCTAACACACACACACACACACACACACACACCTACAATCACGAGCGGCCGGCGCCTGTGTGTGTGTGTGTGTGTGTGTGTGTGTGTGTGTGTGTGTGTGCATCTCAGACGATGGCCTACTTTACAACGTGGCTCCTGACGAGGGAGGGAGGGAGGGATGGGAGGGAGGGGAGGGGAGGAGAGGAGAGGAGGAGGTCGGAGCGGAATCTCAATGAGGGTTTCGTCTGGTGTGCTGCCCCACGTCTGTGAATCAGCATTTCCCCCTCCCTCCCACCCCCTCCCTCCTTCCCACCCACCCTTCCTCTCTCCCTCCCTCCCACCCCCTCCCTCCTTCCCTCCCACCCTCCCTCTCTCCCTCCCACCCTCCCTCTCTCCCTCCCTCCCACCCTCCCTCTCTCCCTCCCTGCCACCCTCCCTCTCTCCCTCCCTCCCACCCCCTCCCTCCTTCCCTCCCACCCTCCCTCTCTCCCTCCCTGCCACCCCCTCCCTCCCACCCTCCCTCTCTCCCTCCCTCCCACCCTCCCTCTCTCCCTCCCTGCCGCCCTCCCTCTCTCCCTCCTTCCCTCCTCCCTCCCTCCCTCCCTCCCTCCCTGCCTCCCTCCCTCCTGCCTCCCTTCTTCCCTCGCTCTTCCTTCTCATCCCCCCAAGTCCTGCCTCCCAACAGACCCTCTCCCCGGGGACGTCCTCCGAGGACCCCTCCCTCCCCCCTCCTCCCTCCCCCTCCCCCCTCCTCCTCGTTTGATCAGAGGTAGCTAACGTCATGCCTGTCAGACCGCTAGGCTAACCCTCGCCTCCGCGGCCCGCCATATGCTCACATGAAAGAGGGAGACGGAGGGGGAGGAGGGGGGAGGAGGAGGGGGGGGGGGATAGGAGGGGGTGAGGGGGTTGCCTGAGGGATGGATGGATGGAGGGAGGGAGACTGGGGGAGGAGGCTGGTGTGGAGGTAGACATCAGAGGATGGAATGAGGAACGGTGTCTAACACGCCGATCGATCCTCCGATTTCTACCTCCACTAGCCTCCCCCGAGGGGGAGAGAAGAAGTGAGAGAACTGAGGGAGGCGGAGGAGGAAGAAGAAGTAAAGGATAGATGTGGTAAAAAAAAAGAAGAAGGTTTGTCCTTTGTTAGCCTGCGCTGGTTGTTGTTGTTTTGATCGGCTGTTCTAGGGCGATTTATCTCTCACAAAGTAAAATACTCAAAGCGTTGTTTTTGTTTCTTCTTCTTCGTCTTCTTCACAATTTTCTGATTGGCTGCTGTGGTGTAGACCCGTCGTGTGAAAGTGTTGTGTTTGTGCCGACACTCAACTGTCTTGTTTGTGTGTTCGTTGTTGACGTCTGAAAAGAGAGGGAAGAGAGGGCGTTTGAAGAGGATCTGAGGGAGAACAATCTGTCTTCTGAGAAGCCGCTTCAAAACAGAATATCTATGAAATAACGACTTCAAGAGAGGAAGCTTCTCTTAAAGCTCTAGTTATTTGTCTCATCTCTGGTGTGTGTGTGTGTGTTCCTCATTTTGCCCGACGAGAATCATCTGCTCTCTCATTTCACCTCAGCGGTGGTGGTTTTTCTATGGTTTCTATGGCAACGGAAAGGGGGTGTTTTGTAAAAAAAAACTAAATAAAAAAACGTAATAAAAACTAAAATGCTTGATTGAAAGTCTTAAGAG
>NW_027663291.1:10000-12500 GCF_963989245.1 Nansenia antarctica | reverse complement strand
TTGACTGGTAAATTATTTCTATTGAAAAACATGTGGAGTTCTTAACAAAGTCAATGAATGACCACATCAGAAATAAATTAGGCATCGGTTCCATCATACAAAGTACATTATATGTCAATATAACAATGTCTGGAAGTAGATCTTCAATCAAAGGAACGGCCTTGTGTTTCTGGTAACAAGGAGTGCTATTTGATTCTTTGATGGTCATCAGTCTTGCACGTGTTCTTGCCTCTGTTCACAGCGTTAATAGGTTTTATTAACTTAAAACAATTTTAGCATTATCATTACACTACACCCCTCCTTTTCTTGACTCAAGTCTATAACATCTTAGGCTCTCCATCAATTGATTGTGGAATTAACCTGCTCAGAAACAGTTGGAAACAAAAATACAGATGTTAAGCATAAGTTTGTTAATTGGGTTATCTGGACTGTTGTTCCCGTCCCTTAGAATTCCTAGAAGAAAGTTTGTAAGTTCGTGCCATGAGTAGTGTGTGCATGGTATTTGTATGTTGAATTCAGCTGTTTACTGCTGATGACACTGTTAGTTGCGTGCGTCAGTACAATTGAACAATTACGACTACATAAAAGTATGTGTAAGTCTCTCTTGTCATCATCATGTCTCTGTCTTAAATCATAAGAATTAACATTTCCATTGTTTGTCACATTGAAATGTCATTAGTTTGTCTCATTTCTCTTGTTTCATCCGGCAATAGCTTCCTTCAGCATCTGCAACATTCTCTCCCCACTTCTGCAATGGTTAATATAGACCAGATCTTAACAGCATCTCGGTCTCTGAGTCCTTCGCTCAATGTCTCTTGATTTCCTTGATTCTGTCAGGAAATAGAATTGACAGGCATTGTCAGAATACATTCCAGGTCTTTCTTGCTGAATTGTGTTTTCTCCATCAGAAATGTCCTCCTTTGATGTTTCACAGTCTTAGAGTCTTAATGCGTATTTCTCTGTTCACTAAATCAATCAAAATGTTATATGTCTGCTGAATCAACACAGATTTGCATGATAATTTCAATATGAGACAAATTTGTCTATTTGTTGTATGTTGTAGCTCGATGTGTGTGTGCGTGTGTGTGTGTGTGTGTGTGTGTGTGTGTGTGTGTGTTTGGTTACAGGAGCAGTCTCCGTTCTATTAATAGCCTAGGGTCAGAGTTTTAACACTCTCGCCCTGTTGTGAAGCTTGGTTCAGAAATATGGTTGTTATTCATTTCATTCTTAATGATAACATTCTGCATGCCATTCATACTAGTTTGCTTCCCATGATGTTAATAGACATGCGGTTTTAGTAATCAATTATGTTGATTGACACTTCTCTTAGAGTCTTTTAAATATTATGGCCAAATCTTTTCAAACTTAGTTTTCCTCAAAGTGCTGTGCTTTTCAATCACGTATTTAAGGTCTTGTCCCTAACTTAATACACAATAAATATATTTCTGTACCTTACAGATAAACATAATAGACTTCTGCTTTGTTCCTTACAAAGTTCAGAATCTCAATAAATCCTAACTCTCAGTGTTTTGACCACCATCTTTGACTATACAGCGCCTTCTATTCAAACTATAATTATTTTAATTTAGTACTTTCCAATATCAATACATCTCCTTTTTGAAAAAAATTGAGATTCGTTCTAGAACAGCAATTCAGGTTAAGCAAATAATTACATTGTGCCTTACCTGTTTCGCTGAATCTAGCATCCTGTTCGTGACGCCATTTGATATAAATGTTCGTGACGCCATTTGATAATAGGAGATCTTCTTTGTCACGTGGCCGGAAATTATATATTGATGACTCAGAGAGAAGGTTGAATCGTAATCATTGTATTAGGCAGATCTGGGTTGCATTCCCATGTACAGATGTTTCCAAGGCAGCATGCTCTGTTAAGTCCAAGCTTCAAGCATGGCTACGACATGGCTGGTGCCTAGCCTGGCTGTGGCATAGAGATGCCAAGCCTAGTACTGATGTTTGTTACAGCTTATATACAGTTCTCAGAGAGGGAAATAGCTTTACCTCTGTAACTTACAATACTGACATTAGTTCCCATACATGGCTATGCTGTGTTCATGCTGTTCTGTCTTGCTGCTGACCACTGGCTAAGGCTCCTATGTCCTTAGAGCCAAACTGGTCTCACTGTTACTTGATATGGTATGTGCCTGCTCCTAAAGAATGTTGTTTACTACTGAGAGTGGGCACACATAACATATGTTTAAGGTTAAACAATGAGTATTGCAATATTTGATAGGCACACAACATTTGGCATTATAGTCACACAAAAACGCATCATATCAGCTATGGATGAGGTTTGACTTTGCTATGGATGAGGTTTGACTTTGCTATGGATGAGGTTTGACTTTGTTCGTGTGCTAACACAAACATGCTCTAGTGCTAAACACAAACATGCTCTAGTGCTAAACACAAACATGCTCTAGTGCTAAACACAAACATGCTCTAGTGCTAAACACAAACATGCTCTAGTGCTAAACACAAACAT
>NW_027663291.1:0-7500 GCF_963989245.1 Nansenia antarctica | reverse complement strand
GTAGAGCGGCGCAGTTTATCTGTCTTCTCTTTCTCTACAGCTTTAATCTCTCCGGTACACAGCACAGATACATCAGGTACATAGTGTATCAGACCGCTGGGGGGTGATGCGAAACTGTGGCTAAAACGTCTTATGGACAACATGCTAGGCACATGGCAGCTATCTTTCATGTGGGAGACCTGGGTTCTAAACCCTGTCTGTTTCAGCCCTGTAAGGTTTCAAAACCATCCGTTGTCTGTTTTACACTAGAACAGCCATGGGTGGGGTCATTAACACTAGAACAGCCATGGGTGGGGTCATTAACACTAGAACAGCCATGGGTGGGGTCATTAACACTAGAACAACCATGGGTGGGGTCATTAACACTAGAACAGCCATGGGTGGGGTCATTAACACTAGAACAGCCATGGGTGGGGTTATTAACACTAGAACAGCCATGGGTGGGGTCATTAACACTAGAACAGCCATGGGTGGGGTCATTAACACTAGAACAGCCATGGGTGGGGTCATTAACACCAGAACAGCCATGGGTGGGTCATTAACACCAGAACAGCCATGGGTGGGGTCATTAACACTAGAACAGCCATGGGTGGGGTCATTAACACTAGAACAGCCATGGGTGGGGTCATTAACACTAGAACAGCCATGGGTGGGGTCATTAACACTAGAACAGCCATGGGTGGGGTCATTAACACTAGAACAGCCATGGGTGGGGTCATTAACACTAGAACAGCATGGGTGGGGTCATTAACACTAGAACAGCCATGGGTGGGGTCATTAACACTAGAACAGCCATGGGTGGGGTCATTAACACTAGAACAGCCATGGGTGGGGTCATTATTAACACTAGAACAGCCATGGGTGGGGTTATACTTTTGCACTCGGTCAAATTTCAGGACCCTCCTTTCATGACTTTTCCTAGATACAGTATGTGCGTTCTACCACCCAGTATCCTTACATTTTCAACATCACATCAGGATCAGCTAGTATGAAGATATTTTGCTATATTTTTCTGTATAGGAGGCAGGATCGTTTACAAGAGGCGCCAACTAGTGATCGTTGTGTGCCACGGGGCAGCTGTGTGTCAGGAGGTAGATGCTGTGTCTCAGGAGGTAGATGCTGTGTCTCAGGAGGTAGAGGCTGTGTCTCAGGAGGTAGATGCTGTATCTCAGGAGGTAGAGGTTGTGTCTCAGGAGGTAGAGGCTGTGTCTCAGGAGGTAGAGGCTGTGTCTCAGGAGGTAGAGGCTGTGTCTCAGGAGGTAGAGACTGTGTCTCAGGAGGTAGAGGCTGTGTCTCAGGAGGTAGAGGCTGTGTCTCAGGAGGTAGAGGCTGTGTCTCAGGAGGAAGAGGCTGTGTCTCAGGAGGTAGAGGCTGTGTCTCAGGAGGTAGTGGCTGTGTCTCAGGAGGAAGAGGCTGTGTCTCAGGAGGTAGAGGCTGTGTCTCAGGAGGTAGAGGCTGTGTCTCAGGAGGTAGAGGCTGTGTCTCAGGAGGTAGAGGCTGTGTCTCAGGAGGTAGAGGCTGTGTCTCAGGAGGTAGAGGCTGTGTCCTCAGGAGGTAGAGGCTGTGTGTCAGGAGGTAGAGGCTGTGTCTCAGGAGGTAGAGGCTGTGTCTCAGGAGGTAGAGGCTGTGTCTCAGGAGGTAGAGGCTGTGTCTCAGGAGGTAGAGGCTGTGTGTCAGGAGGTAGAGGCTGTGTCTCAGGAGGTAGAGGCTGTGTCTCAGGAGGTAGAGGCTGTGTCTCAGGAGGTAGAGGCTGTGTCTCAGGAGGTAGAGGCTGTGTGTCAGGAGGTAGAGGCTGTGTCTCAGGAGGTAGAGGCTGTGTCTCAGGAGGTAGAGGCTGTGTGTCAGGAGGTAGAGGCTGTGTCTCAGGAGGTAGAGGCTGGTGGAGGTAGAGGCTGTGTCTCAGGAGGTAGAGGCTGTGTCTCAGGAGGTAGAGGCTGGTGGAGGTAGAGGCTGTGTCTCAGGAGGTAGAGGCTGTGTCTCAGGAGGTAGAGGCTGTGTCTCAGGAGGTAGAGGCGGTGTCTCAGGAGGTAGAGGCTGTGTCTCAGGAGGTAGAGGCTGTGTCTCAGGAGGTAGAGGCTGTGTCTCAGGAGTTAGAGGCTGTGTCTCAGGAGGTAGAGGCTTTGTCTCCGGAGGTAGAGGCTGTGTCTCAGGAGGTAGAGGCTGTGTCTCAGGAGGTAGAGGCTGTGTCTCAGGAGGTAGAGGCTGTGTCTCAGGAGGTAGAGGCTGTGTCTCAGGAGGTAGAGGCTGTGTGTCAGGAGGTAGAGGCTGTGTCTCAGGAGGTAGAGGCTGTGTCTCAGGAGGTAGAGGCTGTGTCTCAGGAGGTAGAGGCTGTGTCTCAGGAGGTAGAGGCTGTGTCTCAGGAGGTAGAGGCTGTGTCTCAGGAGGTAGAGGCTGTGTCTCAGGAGGTAGAGGCTGTGTCTCAGGAGGTAGAGGCTGTGTCTCAGGAGGTAGAGGCTGTGTCTCAGGAGGTAGAGGCTGTGTCTCAGGAGGTAGAGGCTGTGTCTCAGGAGGTAGAGGCTGTGTCTCAGGAGGTAGAGGCTGTGTCTCAGGAGGTAGAGGCTGTGTCTCAGGAGGTAGAGGCTGTGTGTCAGGAGGTAGAGGCTGTGTCTCAGGAGGTAGAGGCTGTGTCTCAGGAGGTAGAGGCTGTGTCTCAGGAGGTAGAGGCTGTGTCTCAGGAGGTAGAGGCTGTGTGTCAGGAGGTAGAGGCTGTGTCTCAGGAGGTAGAGGCTGTGTGTCAGGAGGTAGAGTCTGTGTCTCAGGAGGTAGAGGCTGTGTGTCAGGAGGTAGAGGCTGTGTCTCAGGAGGTAGAGGCTGTGTCTCAGGAGGTAGAGGCTGTGTTTCAGGAGGTAGAGGCTGTGTCTCAGGAGGTAGAGGCTGTGTGTCAGAAGGTAGAGTCTGTGTCTCAGGAGGTAGAGGCTGTGGCTCAGGGGGTAGAGTCTGTGTCTCAGGAGGTAGAGGCTGTGTGTCAGGAGGTAGAGGCTGTGTCTCAGGAGGTAGAGGCTGTGTCTCAGGAGGTAGAGGCTGTGTTTCAGGAGGTAGAGGCTGTGTCTCAGGGGGTAGAGGCTGTGTCTCAGGAGGTAGAGGTTGTGTCTCAGGAGGTAGAGGCTGTGTCTCAGGAGGTAGAGCCGGCGTCTAACGATCGCAAGGTTGGCAGATCGGGGGTTCTAGTCCCATCTGGCCACATGTCAAAGTGTCCTTGGGCAAGACACTGAACCCCAAATTGCTCCCAGTGAGCAGGCCGGCGCCTTGCATGGCAGCTTGGTCGCCATTGGTGTGTGAATGTGTGTGAACGGGTGAATGAGAGGCCGTTGTAAAGCGTTTTGGAATAAGGCATAGCTATATAAGTGCAGTCCGTTTACCATTTTACCATTTTGTGTGTAAGTAGCAGCTTCCCATTGTAAAGACTATGGTCATTTGACCCCAGAGGCGGTAAAGAGTAGGTAAAAGTGTCGGTAAAATAGGCACGGCTGTTCTAGTGTTATGTTCTGGGTACCTCATTCAACTCATACCCTAGTACAGTGCTTCTCAACCCTCTCCTCGGGGCGCCCCAGCCGCTCCACAAATTTGATCTGTTCCACCACCAGCACACCTGATTCAACTGATCAAGTACAAACCATAATTGCTTTGTACTTGATTAGTTGAATCAGGTGTGCTGGTGGTGGAACAGATCAAATATGTGGAGCGCCCCGAGGAGAGGGTTGAGAAACACCTTTCTATGTGGGTAGTGGTAGTCTCTGGGGATAGTGAGTTGGACTGGTGATCAGAAGGTCATGAGTTCAAATCCCACCTCCTGGGAACACCACCACTAGTGTGCCCTTTGAGTTAGGCATTCAGCCCTCAGTTACTCCAGGGAGACTGTCCCTGTAAACTCTAATTGTAAGTCGCTTTGGATAAAAGCGTCTGCTAAAAATGGTCAACATTTTTAAAAATGTAAGCTACATTTAATTTAGCTTAAAAACTGAAGCTTCAGTTCTGACTAAACACAACCAGTTCATTATTTTCTTTTTTGGCGGGGTGAATGTTGACATTGTTGCACATCAACAAACAGAGATCTCTGGGTACTTTGGTTAGATTAGACCAGATTAGATTAGATTAGATTAGATTAGATTAGATTCAACTTTATTGTCATGGCACAGAGTACAAGTAATTAGACAACGAAATGTAGTTTGGCATCTAACCAGATAGACACAGTCAGTACTGAACCCTCCCTCTCTCCCACACAGACCACAGTCAGTACAGTTGGATCTGTGGGCTGGGGGGGGGGGGGGGACCAGTGGATCTGTGAACTCGGGGGCGGTGAGCGATGTGATCTGCCTTAGGTTTGTCCCAGTAGTCCCACTCCCTCTCCCAGTCCCACAGCCATGTCAGAGTTCACCCCATACGTCTAACCCGACATCCATCTCCTACCCCCACCCCCACCCCCACCCCTAACCCCCTCAGACTACATCCATCTCCTACCCCCACCCCCACCCCCACCCCTAACCCCTCATACATCCATCTCCTACCCCCACCCCCAACCCTAACCCCTCAGACTACATCCATCTCCTACCCCCACCCCCACCCCCACCCCTAACCCCTCATACATCCATCTCCTACCCCCACCCCCACCCCCACCCCTAACCCCTCATACATCCATCTCCTAACCCCACCCCCACCCCTAACCCCTCATACATCCATCTCCTACCCCCACCCCCACCCCCACCCCTAACCCTAACCCCCTCAGACTACATCCATCTCCCACCCCCACCCCCAACCCTAACCCTAACCCCTCATACATCCATCTCCTACCCCCACCCCCAACCCCACCCCTAACCCCTCATACATCCATCTCCTACCCCCACCCCCAACCCCACCCCTAACCCCTCATACATCCATCTCCCACCCCCACCCCTAACCCTAACCCCTAACCCCTCATACATCCATCTCCCACCCCCACCCCTAACCCTAACCCCTCAGACTACATCCATCTCCTACCCCCACCCCCAACCCTAACCCCTCAGACTACATCCATCTCCTACCCCCACCCCCACCCCTAACCCTAACCCCTCATACATCCATCTCCTACCCCCACCCCCACCCCTAACCCCTCATACATCCATCTCCTACCCCCACCCCTAACCCTAACCCCTCATACATCCATCTCCTACCCCCACCCCCACCCCCACCCCTAACCCTAACCCCCTCAGACTACATCCATCTCCTACCCCCACCCCCACCCCTAACCCTAACCCCCCCGCCTCTCTCGGGAATTGGGGGGGGGGGGGATGATAACGTTTTCTGAATTCGATTGAAGCGGCGGCGACCAATCAGATCGCAGCGTCTGGATGTCACCGAGGAGGCGCGTATGGGAGAGTGTCGGAGTCTCTGGGATCTATATCATCCAGGTCAACAGGCCATGTCGAGTGGGAGGACGTCGAATATCATGTTGCTATTGATTGAGCGTTAAGACGTATAGATCTACTTTTCTGGGGGCGGTGTCTTGACGGATTGAGGTGCCGGGATACGACAACAAATATGAATCCGTCAATAGACTAGTGTTGTGGATTTCATTGATTCTTAGTAGATTTAGTAGTAATATAAAAGCACAACGAGCTTAAATCGATTGGCTCAAACGAGGCCATTTATTAAGCAGAGTTACATGAGCTCAGAGAAAAAGTAGCAGTCGGAAAGCCCCCTCCTGTGAGAGGGACACACACTTATAGAAGACACACTTATAGAAGACACACTTATAGAAGACACACTTATAGAAGACACACTTATAGAAGACACACTTATAGGAGACACACTTATAGAAGACACACTTATAGGAGACACACTTATAGAAGACACACTTATAGAAGACACACTTATAGAAGACACACTTATAGAAGACACACTTATAGAAGACACACTTATAGAAGACACCCTTATAGAAGACACACTTATAGAAGACACACTTATAGAAGACACACTTATAGAAGACACACTTATAGAAGTCACACTTATAGAAGACACACTTATAGGAGACACACTTATAGAAGACACACTTATAGGAGACACACTTATAGAAGACACACTTATAGAAGACACACTTATAGAAGACACACTTATAGAAGACACACTTATAGAAGACACACTTATAGAAGACACACTTATAGAAGTCACACTTATAGAAGACACACTTATAGAAAACACACTTATAGGAGACACACTTATAGAAGACATACTTATAGAAGACACACTTATAGAAGTCACACTTATAGAAGACACACTTATAGAAGACACACTTATAGAAGTCACACTTATAGAAGACACACTTATAGAAGACACACTTATAGAAGACACACTCATAGAAGACACACTTATAGAAGACACACTTATAGAAGTCACACTTATAGAAGACACACTTATAGAAGACACACTTATAGAAGACACACTTATAGAAGACACACTTATAGGAGACACACTTATAGGAGACACACTTATAGAAGACACACTTATAGAAGACACACTTATAGAAGACACACTTATAGAAGACACACTTATAGAAGACACACTTATAGAAGTCACACTTATAGAAGACACACTTATAGGAGACACACTTATAGAAGACACACTTATAGAAGACACACTTATAGAAGACACACTTATAGGAGACACACTTATAGAAGACACACTTATAGAAGACACACTTATAGAAGACACACTTATAGAAGACACACTTATAGAAGACACACTTATAGAAGACACACTTATAGAAGACACACTTATAGGAGACACACTTATAGAAGACACACTTATAGAAGACACACTTATAGAAGACACACTTATAGGAGACACACTTATAGAAGACACACTTATAGAAGACACACTTATAGAAGACACACTTATAGAAGACTGCCTTATGAGGTGACTACGCTTGGTTAACCAATCATATGGATCTGCGCAACAAGTTATTGGCTTCACTGTCCACAGGCAGACTGGATTGTTAGATACGCCACAGTCATTGGTACATCTCCTACAGGAAGGGAAGGCCTTCCTCAGTGCTCCATTTCCCAGAATGCAGAGAGACAGACTTCAATTCTCCGTATATTTGGATATAAAACTCTAGACTTAGTTGATATTATGGTTATCTTACAGTGAGTCTTCTTCCTCTTCATCGTCTATAACTCATCCGTGAAGATACGCTAGGTACGGGGTATTATTCATACTCTAATAATAGCAATAGTAATAATCGTACTATGTATGATTTGAGGGAGGTGGATTTTGACATTTTTAGAGGTATTTAGAGGTAGGGGAGGCTTGATGGCGCAGGAGGTAGAGCCGCCGTCTAATAGTCAGTAAGTAAGTAAAGCTTTATTTATATAGCGCCTTTCGTACTAATGATCGCAAGGTTGGCAGATCGGCGGTTCGAGCCCCAGATGGCCACATGTCGAGGTGTCCTTGGGCAAGACACTAAACCCCAAATTGCTCCCAGTGAGTGGGCCGGCGCCTTGCATGGTAGCTTGGCCGCCATCGGTG
>NW_027663292.1:25000-32607 GCF_963989245.1 Nansenia antarctica | reverse complement strand
CAGCTGGGCTTTACTTACCGTTGATGAAAGCACCCAGTCAATGTTGCGTAGCGTGTAGTCAATGGGACCTGTGATATTTCACTGAGCAGGGGATTGTGAGAGACAGGGAGCTAGCTCAGTTGATGGACGGAAGCACCGTGGGTTGGAACAATAGGTGAGCTCCGCTCTGAATGGGTGGGAGAGGAATCACGCTGTGAATGACATGAGTCCATCGAAGGCACTTAGTATTGTTGCAGCATGGCGACATGGCCGTTTGAATATATAGCACACATTCATGGTTGAGTGCATGGAATTCTAGTGACGTTGAGGCTTTAGTCTCGCATGTATGGTGTCAACGGGTTCTTTATTGTCCACGTTTCATGTCGTACTCACGTGAGTCATGCCCCGAATGGATTCTGAGAACACAAAAATGCTGCTTATGGGCATATTTGGTTGTTGTTGTTCTCTTGTCAAAATAGGTGGGAGAGAAAAACATGTTTCCTGGGTAGACATTGACAGGCAGGTGCTCACACTGTTAGATCTCAAGATCATGTCACAGCGACACGGATCGTCATGGAATAAACGATTGTTTTATGTGACTCATCCCTCCATTATGTCAGTTACCTTGTCATGGAACAGGAGGACAGAAGTGGTGGTGGCTTGAAAATAATTCAAACGAATACAAATTAACTTGAATTGATTAATAGGATTTCCATAATGTGATTTCCATAATGTTCCATAATATCTGTCTGAGTCATCGTCATGGCTTAGCCTAGCTAGCTAGCTAGCTGCTACCTCTCTCGGTAAGGCTGTTTGTGTACCTGGCCAATCAGAAGCTGCCTCACTGTTCTATACTGTACTTTTCTCACAGAAGTTTCTGAGAAAAAGTCACACTTTTTAAACTTTTTATTACTACTAATAATAATACATTTATTAGTCATTTTTACACAACCGTAAATAGCGCATAGAAACAAGTGATCCTTGGATGTGTTTGTCAAGGAAAGGACATAGCTTTTCAGAGCAGATATCGGAATATTGGATTTGCGGGAACCATTTAGCCGGGCGTATATCATATATATCCGTTGTATTATCTAATGTATAGCATTGTAGCTAAATGGAATCAATCCTCTTTATTCAGAACTCCCATCTTGGCATCACATTAGACAATAGGGCGCTGTCTGGTCAATACAGTTATAGCCTTCAGCTATCAATGGAGGAAATACAAGCATGTTGAAATGTGAAATGGCTGATTTTAGTTTGTATTCCAAGGTTAAGCATTGATGAGGAACACTGGGCGATGTTGAAAAGGGATGATAGAGAATGTCTGTCTATCTCAGAGCGGAGGTGAACACCATAAAGAATCATTCTTGAAGCTAAACATGAAGCTAAGAATCTAGGTGTGATTATAGATTCTGACTTAAGCTTTGAGCCTTACATTAAATCTATCACTATAAATGCTTTTTATCATCTATGGAATATAGCAAAAGTTAGAAATGTTCTCTGGCAAGCTGATGCAGAAGTGTTAATGCATGCTTTTGTTATTACCCGTTTGGACTATTGTAACAGTCTCCTTTCTGGTCTTCCGAAGAAAGCTATTGGCCAGCTGCAATTAGTCCAAAATGCAGCAGCGAGAGTTTGAACCAAAACAAGCAGACGAGCTCATATAACTCCTATTTTAGAAACTCTACACTGGCTTCCTGTTAAGTTCAGAATAGATTTCAAGATCCTTCTGCTTGTTTATAAAGCTCTCACTGGCACAGCACCAGAATATTTGAAAGACCTTTTGCTAGCATATCAGCCCAATAGAGCTCTCAGGTCTTCTGACGCTGGTTTTCTCTGTGTACCACATGTACAAAAGAAGAGATTTGGTGAGGCTGCATTCTCATTTTATGCACCCAAATTGTGGATGCACTGCCAGTTTACATTAGGGGTGCAACCTCAGCAAATATGTTCAAGTCAAGACTAAAAACCCATCCTTTTAATATTGCCTTTAAATTACAAAATAATTAAATTAAGATTATATAATGATTGATAGGTTTGCTTCTTTTCCCTTAGATATTAATTGTAAAAGGCATTTTGACTAGGGGTGCCCAAATCTCCCCACTGTATGTGGATTAGGCCTAAGACTACAGACCGAGAGTATTGTCCTAGTTGTACTTGAGACCATGTCTGTTGATGATATTTACCTGTTGGACAGATGCATGCACACTATTGAAAGACTACACCTGAACACAGCGACCTTGTTGTGATGAAGGCAGTTTTTATCATGTATCATCAAGTTTTATTAATTGCACCTACTGTAAACTATTATGTGAGTAAGTGATTACAATTCCAATGTACAAGCTAAAGATTCCTATGGGTCAGTTGATGATGACGTCTCTTCTGGACTGAAAAACAGCAGGCTGATGCATGACAATGTCATTTCTCCACAGTATTGAATCCCTGCCCTTTTCCCTCCCTCCCTCCCTCCTTGGAACAAGCCCCGAGGTTGATCATGACCTTTGCTGCCCCAATAAGAACTACACGAGAACGGACACATCAGCTATGATAAAGCCAAAGACACACATGCAACACACTCTCCAAATCTGCACTGAAATAAGTTAGCTTTGACATAAGAGTCATAACATAAAGATTGGCGTTAATCACACACAATTCACTCTTAAGATGTGATTTCTGTGATTGGTGCCCCCTGGCATCCTATTATGCTTTCGCTGTGTGGGGATTTAAAGGTGATCAATTGAGTTTGACTCCTCATTGATTCAGTAGTTCTTATTGTCCCGAAGCGATCGATGCTAACCTTTAGGGAGGGCGACTAGCGAATAGGCTTGTTGTTTGTGTCTTGCGTAACCGCGCACGCACGCACACATACACACAACACACATTCTGTATGAAATCCAGAGAATAGAAGACTCACCCTGTGATCAATGTCGTGTCTTCCCGGCCTTTCCATCGTCCGGTGCCAGGGTGTTCTACTGATCCCTATAGGAGGGACGGTCCTTTCACAAACTCGGGCTTTGAGAGCACAACCATCGGCCTAACAGCATGGTGAATGTGCCCTTGTAAAATCCCACATCAGTCCAGGCAATTCTTCAGTTGGTTTCCCTCTCATTCTTCTCTTGCCCTTGCCTTCCCTTTTCACACTGATCTTGCCGATTCGTTTCAGGGCCACTTTCACAATCTTGGACATTTCATTGTTGGTGTGTCTCTGACCAGCTCCCTTTTCTCTCAACTCTACTCTACTGTCATCGTTTGTGTTCGCCATACGCACAATATACTTTTCTACTATAATTGACATGGTTTCGATAAGAAAAGTATGTCTCGCAAATTCATGTCAGTATCCGGAGACACTCGTTGAAAACAGACAACAAGGTACCCCAAAAGAGTTGCTCCCACGTCATTTGTAATACCGTACCTGTGTACTCTGCACTCGTGCATACAGGTGTCGAAGTGAACGACAAACATTGGATGTATCTAAATCTAGCCTAGCTATTGTCGGCTCTTTCCTCTGAAGGGCCCTGCCAGGGAGTCCAGAGCTCTTCCTTACCAGTCAATTTTTAGAACCTGGTTATTCTGAGATAATGCTGCCATGCATTATTCAAACAGATGACCCCCCCCCCCCTGCATCTCAGCCCACGTTCTGTTGGCAGGCTTGTCCTATGTTGTCAGTTGGGAGAGCAGTGGGGGGGTTTGGGCTTCATTATTGTTGGGTGTTGTTTTGTTTTTATACTGGCACCCATATCAAGTGTCTAATGGGTTTTTCAGAATGTGATAATCGCTTTTATCTCTCGTGTAATTAAGTCATGTCTCATGTATAAAGAGTGTTGTGTTTGTGACTTTGAAGATTTGTTTTTTGTGATGAAAGTTTAGTTTACATCCCCCGTCCCCCCCCCCTCCCCCCCCCCCCCAAAAAAGTTGAATGTTCCACACCATGTGGGTGGGTGAGAAAAGCCTGTCTCCATGGGAACACAGTTGATGCTTTTAAAGTTAAGCTTGTTTTGCAGTGTAGAGTAAATGCATCCATCTGTAGGATAAAACGAGACATATTTTTGTTGCTGTTGATGTGGTGTTATGGAAACGGAGAATGATATTTGTGTATTGTCATGAAATGTTATACTGCAAACTATAATTTGAGGCTAAAGTGAAACAAATCAAATTTTATTCCACAGAGAATGGATGTTTATTCAGATTGCGTACTGTTTTGAAATCTTGTACCAAAAGTGGACATGACCAGTACATGAATCACATGAATCATAGGCAATGTGCAGAAAACACAGTCAGTGGCAAGATTATTTTCTTTTCTTTTCATCAACAACTGTTTTCATAGCCAGCGTTGCCTGTCATTACAGAAACAAACCTGTAATTTATGAACGCGCACGCGCACGCACGCACGCACACACAGAGCTAAAACCTACAGTCTGTTACAATGGGCCAATACCCAGGAAAATGAGTGTCAGAGAGACGTGAGTCAGTGTGATGCTCTGGCCTGGCTATGTAGGCCTGGCTATGTAGGGTTTAATCAGGTTTGCTTTCTGCACCGGAGGACAGCAGTTGCAATACACAAGGGGGAGGAGGGTTCACATGGTTTACTATAGTAACGACTCATGCAGAACAAAAGGAATGTTGGTTTCCAAGGTGATGGTGTTGCCTTGGTGCACATGCAGGTTGAACTGTATGGAGACATCACGTTGAGGTAGGATGAAATCCAATACAACAACAACAACAACAACAACAACAACAACAACGTTAGGGGACAGTGAGAACTACTTTAGCGAACCAAATGTTTTGTTGTTTTCACCAGAGGCGTGTGAAATCAAGCAATGACCCCCTGTAGCAATGAATTATTAAAATATTCCAAACGTAACCGTGTCTATTGAATATGCATATTCCTGAAATACTAGTTTAATCACAGGTTCGGTTTGTGCCGTACAGTCCTCATTTAAATATGAGTATGTCTCGGAGGGTCGTGAACCTCTGAATTGAGAAAGAGGGAGCTTTGATAACCAAAAACAACTTCCAAGAACTAATAATAATAATTCATTGTATTTATATAGCGCTTTTTCCGGGGCTCAAAGACGATATGACAATATGGAAAAAACTGAAAAACACCGAAACAAGAAGCAGAAACAGATAACATGAGCACATAGAACACAGAGTTAACGAACAGGTACAGGGAACAATTAACACAGTCCAGGGGGGGAGGGGGGTGGCAGGGTTAGGGGAGATGGTTAGGGGTAGGGAAGGTTGTATGCATGGGAGAACAGGTAGGTTTTGAGGTGGGATTTAAAAGTGGAGAGTGAGGGTGAGTCTCTGAGTGGTTGAGGGAGAGAGTTCCAGAGGCGGGGTGAGGCAGCTCGTGAAAAAAAAGCACGGTCTCCGAAGCCTTTGAGTTTCGAGGGGTGGGACAGTGAAGGGGGAACAGTGGATGAGGATCGGAGGGTACGGGTAGGGCGATGGGGGAGAAGGAGTTCAGTCAGGTAAGGGAGGGGGGGGGCAGGCTATGGAGGGCTTTGTAGGTGAGGAGGAGTACTTTGAATTGGATACATTCATCCTGAAATCATCCTGAAATCATCCTGAAAATGCCCTTAGGAAGCAGCACACTTATCAGTTCTTCAAATTACCCAGAAGATGTGATTAAAAAACGCCTCCCCAGTGGTATGGAATCATTAACCGCCGAGCTTCTCCCTCCGGACTGACGTCCTGTAGGGTCAAAGTCATTGGAGACGGACCTAGTCAATCACCATTCCCCCTCTATTCATCACCAGGCTTTAATATTGCTCGATCTAAAGCGCTTCCTAATTTGCCATGCCGCTTAAGCGAGATCATTGTTTTAATTAAGGACTTTTTTTCTGTCTGGGGGAGCCAGCGTTTTAATGAAAGGGACAAGCAGAGGAGAACTACTTCTTCTAGGAGATATAAATAGATGCTTCTTTTGTGGAGGCTAGGATTCCCTGTCGGCTTCGTGGTGACGAGCACCCTGGTATATCACGCAGGCGGAGGATCATAGACGTCCCCTCCCAGAGCTGGTATTACAGATGGGGTTCCACGGGTGTCAGCTGAAGATACGTACACGCACGCACACACTCACTCACACACACTCACACACTCGCGCACACGCACTCACACACTCGCACACTCACACACTCACTCACTCACTCACTCACTCACTCACTCATTCACTCACTCACTCACTCAATCACACACTCGCACACTCACACACTCACTCACTCACACACTCACTCACTCACTCACTCGCACACTCGCACACTCACTCACTCACTCGCACACTCGCACACTCACTCACTCACTCACTCACACACTCACTCACTCACCCACTCACTCACTCACTCACACACACACACACACACACACACACCGAACCATGCCACATTGAGGTCGGAGTGCAACAGACTGTAGAGAGAGAGAGGAGTCCCAGAGAGAGAAGAGAGCAGCATGTGAGAGTCGTGGTTCTCATCAAGAATTTAGCCCCAACGTTTCAGTTTAAAGCCACATAAGGGCATTTCCATACCTCGCCGGAGCAAGGTTGTCTGAAGGAGCCCTTTTGTGTCAGAACACGGAGCCGCTGAGCCGCTCAGGGCTTAATATGATATTCATCTACGGTACTCTCCAGACTCCTACTGCCGGGTTTTTGGTGTCCCAAAATGACTATTTTAAATGACCTCATTTGAGCTTTCTAGGTCTACACTAGAGTTTTTGTTGTTGTTGTTGTTTGTTTGTTTGTTGTGTGCTTGAAATAGAGACACAGCGTCTCACCACTGTGAGAGATCGCCAGAGTTCGAGAATGTGTGTGTGTGTGTGTGTGTGTCTTCTCTGTGAGTGTGTGTGTGTGTGTGCATGCGCGTACGCATGTGTTTGTGTGTGTGTCTTCTCTGTGAGTGTGTGTGTGTGTGTGTGTGTGTGTGAGAGAGAGAGAGAGAGAGAGAGAGAGAGAGAGAGAGAGAGAGAGAGAGAGAGAGAGAGAGAGAGAGAGAGAGAGAGAGAGAGAGAGAGAGAGAGAGAGAGAGAGAGAGAGAGAGAGAGAGAGAGAGAGAGAGAGAGAGAGAGAGAGAGAGAGTGTGTGTGTGTGTACAGAAATGAAACAGACAGAAATGAGAAATGCACATTAAATAAACATGTGACATTCTAGAGGAGCCACAGCATGTAATTACAAACTGTGGCTTGTACACTACATGACAACCATTTCACTGTTCTCTCCTTCCACCCACAGTTTAATTACAGTACTGTTAATTGCTTCCCATAACCCCTGTATGGACGTTTGTATTAGTATATTGCAGCGATACTGTACATGTACCCAAATATAATAATAATAATAATAATAATAATGATTCCCGCTCATTTCCTGGTTTTTGTTATTGATTGCCTCCCCTCATATGCGACCACCCGCTTCCTCAGTGATGTCACATGACACAAAGACATCAGACTTCCGTTGATATCCGTTGAATACTCGAGGAGTATCAAAGAAGACATAATCATGATTAATGAAATCAATCGACACTCTTTAATTAAGACTCAGGCAGGATTCATTACGGTCGTTACACCCTCCCCCACTAACTCAATTGTTCTCTGGGATCTTAAAGCCACGTTGCATTTTCTTTCTGACGGCCACCATG
>NW_027663292.1:2500-20000 GCF_963989245.1 Nansenia antarctica | reverse complement strand
GCTCTGTTAGCTAGTTACCCTGGGGTTGTGGCTGGGTGGGGAGAGAATAAAGGTGTAAAAGCTGCTAAAGGAAGCCGGGAACCGTAGACTCAGACTGACATTTACAAGCCAGGGTGCTGTTGGGTCTGGTTGGGTCTGGTTGGGTCTGGTTGTGTCTGGTTGGGTCTGGTTGGTGTCTGGTTGGGTCTGGTTGGTGTCTGGTTGGGGGTCTGGTTGGGTCTGGTTGGGTCTGGTTGGGTCTCCTTGGTGCCTGGTTGTGTCTGGTTGGGTCTCCTTGGTGCCTGGTTGTGTCTGGTTGTGTCTGGTTGGGTCTCCTTGGTGTCTGGTTGTGTCTGGTTGTGTCTGGTTGTGTCTGGTTGGGTCTGGTTGGTGTCTGGTTGGGTCTGGTTGGGTCTGGTTGGGTCTGGTTGGGTCTGGTTGTGTCTGGTTGGGTCTGGTTGTGCCTGGTTGGGTCTGGTTGGTGTCTGGTTGGGATCTGGTTGGGTCTGGTTGGGTCTGGTTGGGTCTGGTTGTGTCTGGTTGGGTCTGGTTGTGTGTGGTTGGTGTCTGGTTGTGTCTGGTTGGTGTCTGGTTGGGTCTGGTTGGGTCTGGTTGGTGTCTGGTTGGTGTCTGGTTGTGTCTGGTTGGTGTCTGGTTGGGTCTGGTTGGTTGTGTCTGGTTGGGTCTGGTTGGGTGTGGTTGTGTCTGGTTGTTTCTGGTTGTGTCTGGTTGTGTCTGGTTGTGTCTGGTTGGGTCTGGTTGTGTCTGGTTGGTGTCTGGTTGTGCCTGGTTGGTGTCTGGTTGTGTCTGGTTGGGTCTGGTTGGGTCTGGTTGTGTCTGGTTGGTGTCTGGTTGGTGTCTGGTTGGGTCTGGTTGTGTCTGTTTGGGTCTGGTTGGGTCTGGTTGGGTCTGGTTGGGTCTGGTTGGTGTCTGGTTGGTGTCTGGTTGGTGTCTGGTTGTGTCTGGTTGTGTCTGGTTGGGTCTGGTTGTGTCTGGTTGGGTCTGGTTGTGTCTGGTTGGTGTCTGGTTGGGTCTGGTTGGGTCTGGTTGGGTCTGGTTGGGTCTGGTTGGTGTCTGGTTGGGTCTGGTTGGTGTCTGGTTGGGTCTGGTTGGGTCTGGTTGGGTCTGGTTGGGTCTGGTTGGGTCTGGTTGGGTCTGGTTGGGTCTGGTCGTGCGGCCGGTTGTGCGTCCGGGTGGGTTTGTGCCGTTTGTGATTGGTGCTGGCCCAGGGACGTAAGAGCTGTCAAATTAGCACGCACACGCACACACTAGGATAGCACACCCACAGACAACACACACACACACACACACACACATCTGCAAATACACACACACACACACACACACACGTTAACATCTGGCCCCAGTGGAGCTTAGAGACATGGACAGACCATGGACAGCGACAGCCACCCAGTCATCTCTCTCTCTCTCTCTCTCTCTCTCTCTCTCTCTCTCTCTCTCTCTCTCTCTCTCTCTCTGTCTCTCTCTCTTTCTCTCTCTCTCTCTCTCTCTGTCTCTGTCTCTCTCTCTCTCTCTCTCTGTCTCTGTCCCTCTCTCTCTCTCCGTCTCTGTCTCTCTCTCTCTCTCTCTCTCTCCCCTCACCCTGCCCTCACTGAAACATCCTGGCAACCCACAGCATCTGCTCAGAGAGAGAGAGAGAGAGAGAGAGAGAGAGACAGAGAGACAGAGAGACAGAGACAGAGAGAAAGCCTCTGTAACATAATGAGCTTTCACACTATGATTTTCCCTCTCGTTGAAATCAAACTCACCCAGAACCGTAGAGCCCAGAGACGACCGGCGGCAGTGTGCTACCCTTATGGGGTTCCACATTTATAAATCATGAGTCAATCAATGAATTATATATATCATCACCCCCCCCCCCCCCCCTCTACATCAGATCAGTGCACTGCAGTAGTTATGTAACTGCAATAACAACAGCTAATGGGATTTGTTAATTCCTAGAAGTTGCTAGACCGTGTTATTCACGCTGTAAGACTCTCAGCCGAGCAGTCCGTCCACGTTTTGTCTTATCGCAGTCCCACTGTCTGGCAACTCATTATTATTCTGGTGCGGTTGTGTCTTTACTCTCATTGATTTCGGCTTCGCGCGCCGTGCACACTCCATGTTGCATGATCTCAGGGCCGCAACGGAGGCTTGCATTCTAAACCCGAAATCAAATCTGTACCGTTTCAGTTTGGATTAGTGAAGCTGTATTCGCTTAGCGACTACTAGCGAATGTGGACGTTCCTTCGATAGCATGGTAATAATAGGAGTTGTCTGGTCAACAGACATCCGTCATGTCTGTTCTCTCAGGGGGGGCTAGCTGAACGCACGCCGGCCCCTCCCGCTGGTCGTCTCCATGGCACAAGACCTTTTAGAAAATGCCAGAGATAGATTCACAAACACTGGGCGGCTTGCAACACTAATTCACTTTGAATGGTTGCTGCTGGCCATTTGACTTTCAATGTTTACCTGCCTGTGTTGTCTGTCTTTTCCCTCAGATCACAGTAAACCACATATTTTCAGTGCTGGACTGAACAATCTAAATAGACACACACAATCTGACCTTTAAAGTGTTTGCGGCTTAGCGGACGCCGTCCCAGTCAGACCTCATAGACGATGCTGGATCTCCAGACAGAGTGAACGCCACCGCACGCCAAAAGTCCACAGGGATCCCAGATAACTATCTCCTGCCTCCACACAGTCCATTTATTTAATTTGAGCCACATATAATTCATGTACGAATCTTGCCACACAGGCGAGTGTCGAGTGTCCACTAATGTCTTCTAGGAGATGGCTGGAGGAGAGAGATAAGCTTCCAGAACAAAGACACAGCTCCCACACAGCACCCTACGACAAGATGCGAGGGCTGCGGGGCATTGTGTGTGTGTGTGTGTGTGTGTGTGTGTGTGTGTGTGTGTGTGTGTGTGTGTGTGTGTGCTTTAATAAAGACCTCACAGACCTGTTAAGTTATACCCAAGGCCTTTAACATGCGATTATTCTAGTCACTTTGATATCCTGAATATATGATAGGCAAGTTATCATGATATGCCCTCCTACGGGTTTCAGAAAACATTTGCATTCTGGTCACAGAGTCGGTTTTCTGTATGATGTGTGGATACAGTATGTTCCTGTAATGCAGTGTAAGCGCATGCAAAGTAACATACCACCGTGATGTCGTCTAGAGCTGTTTGTGTGCACTCGCACTCTCAAATACACTGGTGAAGTGATCATGACAGCAATAGGACTATGAACTAAACCTATTTTTTAGCCATAACATATTTGTATTTGACATTTGAGACTGGCTAAGGTGACCAGGTCCCTATTATACCGGAATATAAATAATCTTCTCACAGGCGCAGTTTTTCCCACATTGTCTCAGTTTCTGGGATGATTGGAAAAGCAATATAATGAACAGCAGTACATCGTATTACCGTGGGAACGTGTTTGACAGCCAAATATTTCATTTGCTTATTCTGTCAGTGGTACAGCGGTGCAAGTTTGTTTTGTGTGTCTCCAGTGATGTTCCACTTTACCAGCGTATAGATGCTCACATCCCATTGTCCCTACGAAATGCTGATATTGGAATTGTTACTTAATGCCATTTGATATTTACAACCCATTTAGTTTTTTATGTTACGTCCAGGGCCGGACAAATGGCTCATAATGGCACACCGTATACAATGTTTTATGTTGCCAATTGCAATTCTACGATCACCTTGATGACTGGAATGGTGTCTCGAGGGACTGATTAGGCTGTGTAATGCTCTCTGTGGTGGAATGTAAATATAGTAGTAAACACTTATAGATGATTGTTATGAGCATAGTTAGAAATGGATCCTCCTCTGACATCACTCGAGAAGCTTTGTAGTGCAGTGTTGGCAGTGTGAATGTTAAAACTGTGTTGTCCGTGTGTCACAAAGGAAATACTTTTTTCAACACTATTCTGACTCAAATGGGCTTACTACTACTACTACTACTACTACTACTACTACTACTACTACTACTACCACTACTACTACTACTACTACTACTACTACTACTACTACTACCACCACTACTACTACTACGACCACTACTACTACTACTACTACTACTACTACTACTACTACTACTATCACTACTACTACTACTACTACTACTACTACTACTACTACTACTACTACTACTACTACTACTACTACTACTACTACTACTACTACTACTACTACTACTATTACTACTACTACTACTACTACTACTAACCGACTACCACTACTACTACTACTACTACTACTACTACTACTACGACTACACTACTACTACTACTACTACTACCACCACCACTACTACTACTACGACCACTACTACTACTTCTACTACTACTACTACTACTACTACTAATACTACTACTACTATTACTACTACTACTACTACTACTACTACTACTACTACTACTACTACTACTACTACTACTACTACTACTACTATACTACTAGTACTACTACTACTACTACTAGTAGTAGTAGTAGTAGTAGTATGACAACCCTAGTCGTCTTACCTGTATAGTATAGTATAGTGGATAGTGTACATAGCCTTTATTTATGTAAACCAGCTCCTTCCCTTCCTGTTTTTCTTTTTTTCTTTTCTTTCCTAGCACCAGGGGAGCCCCCCCTCCCAAATTGCGTTGTTTGGTACCTGTACTATAGCAATGACAAAATAAAGACCATTCATTCATTCATTCATTCATTCATCACTACTACTACTACTACTACTACTACTACTACTACTACTATACTACTAGTACTACCACTACTACTTCTTACTTGACTACTTGACTGTGTGTGTTCAGATGTGTTGGGGTATTGACAACCAGACAGATAACGATATTTGTTCCACTTGTTGAATCCCAGGGAAGTTGTTCTGCACTTACCAAATCCTCTTTAAGAAGAAACTCACCTGGTGATTATGGCACAGTGAATACGTTACAGTATCATTTAAGTGCTATTCACCACAGCTACAAGTTCCTCTTACCCCCACGATGGAGTGTAGTCTACTACACCCATTACTTCCAGTGATTTCTTGCACCCTCAAACTCGGATGATTCTTCAATCTTATATTTTACTTTCAGAGCACTTTTTCCTCTGTGGGACTGCAATAACTAAAGGGCAGGTCTCTGGCCAACCATGCAGAACTCGATGAGACGGGCTTCTCAGCGGTCTGTCAGGCGCTCTGTCTGGTGCAGAGTAGGCGAGGTCCAGGACGTGGAGAAGAGAGGGCCGGTTAAGAGAGTGCATCACCGTGAGCTTAGAATGAGAAGGTTCTATCTCCGTTAGGGTAGTTCAGAGATATTGAGCGTCAAAGTTTTTACATTCCATTATGTTTTGTGAGATGGAACCTTTGTATTTTATGAATTACTAACTCCAAATAACACCACACAGGCATTAATAAATACCTAATGGATCAGATTATGTAAAAAAAACTCAATTTGTACAAAAATGGAGATAGAACCTTATAATTCTAACGTCACGAAGTCTCTGGCCAACCGTGCAGAACTCAATAAGGCTGAGAGAAGGGCTTCTCAGCGGTCTGTCGGGCGCTCTGGTGCAGAGTAGGTGCGGTCCAGGCCGTGGACAAGAGAGGGCCGGGGGGGTTAAGGGAGCGCATCACTTCTCTTCTGTCTGCTGCCCTTCGCCAGCCAAATATCCACACCGCTGCATCAAGAGAGGGAATTACCACTGGAGAGAGGAGAGAGAGAGAGAGAGAGAGAGAGGTTTCTGCTCAAATCGTCATTGCAGGGGAAATGATCCCAGGTGAAAAGCAATCATAATTCGGATAAGAGTGAACACACACCTCTCGTCTTAATGTGCTTAATGTACACGACGGCCTTACTAAGTAGCAACATCCGTCCCTCGTCACAAAGTTGTTGTTTTTTCCGACTGCAATTTGTAGGTCTTTTATCAAACTCTCCTCATGCCCGGACGTTGTATCACGGCTTCCCCTAAGCAGCTTATCGTTTGACCTTATCGTGACGTTAGAATTATAAGGTTCTATCTCAATGTTTGTCAAGATTTTTTTACATAATCTCATCCATTAGGTCTTTATTAATGCCTGTGTGGTGTTATTTTTAAAATGTTTACATTTTTTAGTTAGTAATTAATAAAATACAAAGGTGCCATCTCACAAAACATAATGGAATGTAAAAACTTTGACGCTCAATATCTCTGAACTACCCTAAACGGAGATAGAACCGTATCATTCTAAGCTCACGTTATGACGTCATCAAGGATCGACGATCGATAACATCTCCCGATAGTCCTCTACTCAGATATCCCCTCGGGTTTCAGTCGTTTGTTTACCACGCGTGCCTGTGAATGTTATCTGTGGAATAAGGCGATCGTAAAGAAACTCTGAATCCCAGAACCCCCTCCTCCCGCCCCTCTCTCCAATCTCCTTAGTGCGCTGCTCAAATCCCAACGAGGTGTCTGATAAAAAAAAAAGAAATGCCACCGTGGCAACTCAACCCACGCTCCAGTTGTTCTCTGCCTCGCCTTGTTATCTGGCCTTAACTTAAATTGCAAGGCCTATCTCGGTGACGGACTGCGACGTAACACACTTTGAAGCGGTTCCTCTCACGCTCAACGCTCTCCATTGATCAGCGCCAATTGGCGCCGTCCTGGCTGACTGCCCGCTTCTCCGGCGTAGCACCAGTGACTTCCTGACAGCCGTCCCGAGGCGTGTGTGTTTTTACGGAGCAGACTTATCTCCTTCCAGAGAAAGGGGGATTTCACACTTTTTGTTTTATCGGGGGGGGGCCCGTGGAGAGGTACCCTCGCCGAGCCGCCGCCCGCCTAACCTCACCCTAGAGAGAGAGAGAGAGAGAGAGTGAGAGAGAGAGTGAGAGAGAGAGAGAGAGAGAGAGAGAGAGAGAGAGACCCCCGCGCCTAACCTCACCCTATCTCTCGCCAGCACATAACGCCACCCTGCTGGCATCCGAGTACACACAAGAAAACCCTCTTTACCCACGCTGAGCTGGAGGCCCATCAAGGAACAGTACAGTACAGCGGCCGACGTGTTGATATGGAATCAAGGGGAAAAGCGGGAAAAGAGTGTCTGGCTGACACGCCCAGACAGAACTGTGCATAATTGATCTTCAGATAGGAGGAGGCAGGCTGACACTGGGGGAGGGGGGTGCACCCTGTGTGTGCGCGCGTGTGCGTGTGCGTGTGCGTGTGCGTGTGTGTGTGTGCGCGTGTGTGTGTGTGTGTGTGTGTGTGTGTGTGCGCGCGTGTGTGTGTGTGTGTGTGTGTGTGTGTGTGTGTGTGTGTGTGGAAAACAGAGAGCGAGAGAGTCAAAGAGACAGAGAGCACAAGAGAGAGAGAGAGAGGGCGAGAGAGAGAGAGAGAGAGAGAGAGCAAGAACACAGAGAGCGAGACGAGCAGTGATGTAAGCTTTCCAGAAGCGTCTCACGGAGGTAGTCCTGCCTGACTACCCCCCCACCCCCCCAAAAAACTAAAACAGGCTGAATTCCCGCTACCATTTTAGCGTGGATAAGGTCGAGGGCGTGTTTGCCAGGAAGCTGTCAAGCCGTGGAACCCTACAGGGTCCTCTAACCTCCGGTGGCGCGCCCCAAGGTGACGGTACACACCCTCCAGGCCCTGCCCTATGACTGTGTGTTCCCTAACCCAGGAACGCCATTGGCCTCCGATTGCAGTTGTCTCCCCTGGCCCGCCTCGCCCTCTCCGTAGGTAATAGATGATGGATGGCCTGACATTTCCCAACATCGCTTGTTTTGGTTGTTTTGGTCCCGACGGCCCCGTCCGTGTTTCAGCGCCTCGCCACTCAGCCTTATTGGATCTAAATGAGAAGCATATGACACACTTTAGCTCTGGAATTTGGTGTAGGTGGGTGATGTTTGTGTTTGGTTTTCGTGCTGTCCTCCGCTCCACCTTTCTAACGATATTTGCGTCGTCGTGACAGACACGGTCGTTTCTGTGGGTACGATACGTGGTACGATGTGGTACGATACGTGTGTTTTCCGTTCCCGTGTGAGTGAGAGCAAACGTTTCGTAGCGTTTCTGATATGGTACGGGATGGAGTTTATTTTAGATTTAGCTTTCGTAAAAAAAACTTTGTTTTCATTTCCCAACAGAAATCCAAATCCTCTAACTTTGCTCCCCCCCCCCCCCCCCCCCCTTGGATACTTTGCCCTGACCTTGCCCTCCTTGAGGGACTCCCCTCTCCCCCCTCCTCTCTCCTCTCTCCCCTCTCCTCTCTCGCCTCTCCCCTCTCCCCTCTCTCGCCTGTCTGTCTGTGTACCGGCCGGGGCGGATGCCCCGATGTGTAAGAGGAACCGGCTTTCTTTCCGCTGCAGTGCTGACAGCGTGTGTTGCTGTCTGTCTGTGTTACAGCCTGCTAGTACTGCAGTCCTCTGTCCCTCCCCACAGCCTCTCCTCCTCCTCCTCCTCCTCCTCCTCTCTCAACCACCGCCACGGGGAGCGGGAGGGAGGGAGGGAGAGAGAGAGATGGGGAGAGAGAGAGAGAGAGGGAGAGAGAGAGACAGAGAGGGAGAGGGAGAGGGAAGGAGAGAGAGACAGAGAGAGACAGAGAGAGACAGAGAGAGACAGAGAGGGACAGAGAGAGAGAGAAAGAGAGAGACAGAGAGAGACAGAGAGGGACAGAGAGAGAGAGAAAGAGAGAGAGAGAGAGAGCACTGAAATCATTACGTATGGTGTTCAGTTTTTTCCCCAGACATGCTGGGTGGATTAGTGTGCAGCGTGGTAGGAGGGCATGTCAGCTCCCACCTCAGTCGCAGCTCCTTCACCTCCAGCTCGCCCACGCCTCTGTCACCCCCTGGGTGTTTCAACCCAGGGCATCTGTGGGCTTTCAAGACTGCATCGTTAGGGCCCGCTTAGCCCAAGCCTAGGTATTCGTCCCAGGAGCCGACGTCTCATGTCTTGCCTAAGCTCAGAAAGGTGGTGAGTCTGAGTCACATCAGCTTCAGTTTCGTTGATGGTCGCCAGGTCTGCTGGCTACGGTCCCGTCTACAGATAGGGTTGTGGTGGGGGGTTGTGGTGGGGGATGTGGTTGTGGTGGGGGTTGGGATGGGGGGGGTCGGTACTCCCTGTGCCGCTGGTCTGAGGCGATCAGAATTAGTTATTAGGGGAACGTGAGAGGCGGGTAAAAAACGCGGGAGCTGTAATTTCCCCCTCTCAGATTTATGGCGTGGCCTCAGGGGGCCTCAGCCACAGTGCAGCGACAACCCTTCATAGCTCGGCTACCAGAGGTCATTGTAAATCACCCCTCCCCCCCCTCACCCCCACCCCCACCCCCACCCCGCCACCACCACTCAACAATCCCCCAACCCCCCCCTCCCCCACACACAACCCTCCTCTCACTTAACCCACTCCCTGAGCCGAGCAATGCTCCTGACACAAGGAGAAAGGGGAGTGGATGGGGGAGGTGTGTGTGTGTGTGTGGGGGGGGGGGTGGTGGTGGTGGGAGTAGGGGGGGGGGGTTGACACTAAGGGCCTTTGTCAGGATCCCACGGCTGTGATCGATGTGTCAGCCTGGCTTTCCCTAAATGAGTCCATCTCGGCCTCTTTAAGCAGCCATCCTTCACCTGAGTGGAGGTGGGGGTGGGGGTGCTTGCCTCTGGTGTCGGAGCCAGTAGGCAGGGAGGGGGGGGGGGGGGGGTCGGTGGGGGGTCGAGGGGGAATGATAGTCTGATGCTGTTCCTCTGGGACACGTCCATCATCCCCCCCCCCCCCCCCTCCTCCTCTGATCTGCAGTACTAGAGCATTTTGGGGTCTAATAGGTTCTTAGAAATGCAATCTTTATGTTAAGTTGATGGGGGTGGGGGGTCGGGGTGGGGGTGGGGGGGGAAGGGGGGTGTCGGGGTGGCTCACTCTCCCCATACGCATCTCATCATCAGGTCCCATCTAGTTGAAAATAAAATCAATGCTTTACAAAGTCGAGTGAATTCAGCGGTTTCCCCCCTCTTCCGTCTGGTTCAGTGGAAGTCACTGGTTCATTGTGAATGATTCATTGGTGCAGAGGAAACTTCTATTGCCCCCTTGTACTGTGTCTAAATATAAAATTAAAATAAATAACATTTAAAAACTAGGTTTAGAAGAAGGTTTTCCTTCTATCAATGGCCCCGGGGCCTGAGCTGGATTACTCTTCCTGCTACGACTGGTGGATTGATGATTCACTTGCTTAGTATTCAAATGTATTGATTGTAAGTCCCTTTGGAATAAGGCGTTTGCTAAATGCCAAAAATATCAATGTAAAAATGGATGTAGGGTGATCAGGGTACGGGTAATGAGCAACGCGTTGGAGATTTGAATAGGACATATCGTTTGGGAAGGACAGAGGAGCCGTCTTATGGGGACCCATAAACAGTGAGAGGAGAAGGAAATACGTGATATAAGGTATAGGTTTTATTCTGCGTGTTTCTTATGTTTGTATAGGAAGCCATGACCCAGAACATACTGCAGGTGTGGCACGCTTTTCCACCACGTTCTGTTGGATAATGAGAGAGAAATAAACCAGTTGAGCCGTTGGTTGAGAATTTGAGGTGTTTTTTTTCATCTTTCTACTGAGAATCAAATTAAATATTCCTATGTGGAGCAGCTTGGACCGAATTACACACATACACGTGTGTGTGTGTGTGTGTGTGTGTGTGTGTGTGTGTGTGTGTGTGTGTGTGTGTCTGTGTCTGTGTGTCTGTGTCTGTGTGTCTGTGTGTCTTGTGTCTGTGTGTCTGTGTCTGTGTGTCTGTGTCTGTGTCTGTGTGTCTGTGTCTGTGTCTGTGTCTGTGTCTGTGTCTGTCTGTGTCTGTGTCTGTGTCTCTGTCTGTGTCTGTGTCTGTGTCTGTGTGTCTGTGTCTGTGTGTCTATGTCTGTTTCTGTCTGTGTCTGTCTGTGTGTCTGTGTGTCTGTGTCTGTCTGTGTCTGTGTCAATGGCCTTACTGCAGAAAGTAGTTTAGTTGATTGTCTTGTAATTGTTATTTCCAGAAGCTCTGGGAGGTGTGTCCTTAAAGCAGCCCATAGAATCACACCAGCTGAGATGGGTCTCCCAGAGCAGCCCACAGAATCCCAGCAGCTGAGAGGCAGTGTGCCTGGCCTCTCCTCCTATGTGAGCTGTACCCATAGATCGCTGAGCGGGGGCTCGTCCACTGGAGTAGATGCTCACACACACAGACACACAGATGACCTTCTTTAATATTTAAAGCAGCGGAAATGAGCTCGCTCGCTGGGCTGAAACTCATTGTGCTGGCATGCGCTAGTCCTCCGAGATGTACTGCAGACCGGGGCTTTCTCTCTCTCTCTCTCTCTCTCTCTCTCTCTCTCTCTCTCTCTCTCTCTCTCTCTCTCTCTCTCTCTCTCTCTCTCTCTCTCTCTCTCTTCTCCCTCCGCCCACGCTTGTCCCAAGCGTCTACCCACGCCTCTCACTGGGCTCCCAGTCAGTCACCGAGGTGTGGACTCGGAGAACCAGAAACCATCATTCTCCTGTCCTCATTTCCATGGACAACAGATCCAGCCTATTCCCCCGAACCAAAGACCAAAACCGTGTTCAAATGCAGAACCTCTCTGTGGAAAGAAAGCGCTCTTAATCTGTGTCTGGACAAGCCGGCAACCCTTACTGTTTTTCCACACTAGCTGAAGGCATAAGATGAATTATACATGAACCATTTACCATGTGCTTGTATCAATATTGCCTTGCAGAGTTGCAGGTAATGGGGCTACTTACTCGACCAGCGTGTACAGTACAAGACCGCGCAGGGTGACTGATGTCCCTGTGTAAGGCCTCGGCTCTGTATGGGGGGGGGAGGGGAGCACCACGGGAGGCTGGCGGAGGTAGAAATCGGAGGACGGGGCTCATTGTAATGCATGGGACACCCCCCGAACGAGGAGCGATATCCACCGCACATGTTTGATATAATATATGCCCTTTAGTTGACGGTTGTATCCACAGTGCATTGCATCGCAGTGAGTCAGTGAGTGCATCCATGTTTCAGTACATATTGTCCCAGCCGGGTTTGATACCGTTCCTCGGTCCGTCCAACGCATCACAATGAGCCCGGGCCTCCGAGTTCTACCTCGGCCCAACCTCCCCCGGTGGGCACCTCGATTCTGTTTTCGAATTGTGCAGCCCTGGTCTCTGTCTGTTGTGTGATAGTGAGGAGATTTACCTCATGGTATATTGATACGCTGTCCTCCCCCTGGGCTCATAGACTCCTCGGGCGAGGGAGAAGATATCGCCTCTGTAAATATAACAGCACTTATTCAATATTAAACACCCTACAGTACCCCTGCGCTCCAGGCTGGACTGGTAGTGTCGGTACAAGAGTACAGAGTACAGGTGTAAGACTACGGGGAGTTGTTGAGAAGTGTGTATAGTGAATATTAATTATACAATTATTATTATATATAATAATTATTATTATTCGTGAGCTTAGAATTATAAGGTTCTATCTCCGTTTAGGGCAGTTCAGAGATATTGAGCGTCAACGTTTTTACATTCCATTATGTTTTGTGAGATGGAACCTTTGTATTTGATTAATTACTTACTCAAAAATGTCAACATTTTAAAAATAACACCACACAGGCATTGATAAACATCTAATGGATCAGATTATGTAAAAAACTCAATTTTGACAAAAATTCAGATAGAACTTATAATTCTAATTATTATGAAATTATATTATAAGTGTGTATAGTGAAAGTGTGTATATAGAAGTGTGTATTTGAGAGCATCCAAACAGTGTTGAGTAGAAGAGGAACCCTCTCTGTCGTTTGAGTTTTATCGTGCTGTAGCTTGTCCGACGGCTGGGTGGACAGCCTCCCACAATCCTCTCTGACGGACGTAATGGACCTATCGCTAAGCCACGCCCCAAAACCGAAATTGTCCAATCATATCACAGCAAAAATCACGACAGGCAGAAAACTCGGACAAACAACTCGCTAATATCTGATGGTGAAAAGCTTCTAGACTAAATATTCTTGTCATCTTTATAAAAACATGTCTATTACTTGCTGTGGTAAATCAGAAATCAGAAATTTGCCAGCTCCCGCCGTTGTAAGTCATTGAATGTCATTCAGTCACGGTCGGTCAGTCAGTCACTGTCAGTGAAGCGTCGTTTGTTTGTCTGAGTTTTCAAAGTAGGCGTGGCTTAGCAATAGGTCCATTAGAGTCGTGAGGCGTACGAGAATAGCGTCCCTCCGTCCTCCGCTCCCAGGTTGTCAAGGCGACCGCTTGCGTGACGGTCTGCGTTTGATTGAAAACCTCTGGAGGTCAGAAGAGTCTTGTGTGTTTTCCATCTCTTTGTCTCATCTCGGCTTTAGTGATTCTGCCGGCGTTTGGGAGTTACCTGTTGTAAGTAACTTGATTTTTCACCCCCCCCCCCACTCTCCTTGAAGACTCCCGACGGCTCTCCACTCGTGGGAGAATGAATGTTTTTTTGGTTTTCTATCAAACACCTGAAGGAGTCTTTGTAGATTACCTCTCTGCATTCCACAACACGGCTTGTTTTGGAGGGAATCTCAGGGCATCGGCGGTGCATCGCTGCCTCTCCAAGTACGTCTGAATGACTCATGGGGCGGCTGTGGCGCAGGAGGTAGAGCTGCCGTCTAATGATCGCAAGGTTGGCAGGTCGGAGGTTCGAGCCCCTTGCTGGCCACATGTCGAAGTGTCCTTGGGCAAGACACTGAACCCCAAATTGCGTCAAACACACACTCACACACAGACAGTCCTTCTGCTCCTCGAGGACACCTTGTCCATTTCCCCCGTTTCAATGAAGAGTTCACCCCTACCAGGGACCAGGTTGCACTGCCGACATTAATTGCAGCAGTAGGCGGTTTGCCCGACTAATGAGAAGGAGCGAGAGTGTGTGGGTACGGTGTACGCTCCCGGGTCCAGCTGTCGGATAGAGGAATTCTACTGAGGGACGGTTTTAGAACCACGGCTCCGACGATTCGTACGGCTGTTACAGTTAATATACCGGCTGTTTTCCGGCGTTTTGGTGTTTATAACTTTAGCTTATCAACACCCTTTACCTAACGCTTCCATACAAACACACACACACACACACACACACACACACACACACACACACATTTAGAGCAGCAAGTCTCCCACGGACTCACACCTCTGAAACACAGACGCCGTCGTGATCAACACCGCCTAATTATCACTTAGAGCAGCCCCGTCTCCCTGACAAGTCCCCCCCCCCCCTCCATCCCCCGTCCTTCCACCCCTCTTTGGTTGCGACTCCTTAACCGGAGCCTGGGCTGGTTAAGACATGGTATGGTAGGGCACTGCAGAGTCACATGTCCAGCCACAGCAGATGATAAAGGTCATATCTGCTAGTTATTATATACAGTATATATAGGGTTATATCTCTCTCTCTGTACACCCTGGGCTGTAGCTGTGTGTGTCTGTCTGTCTGCCTGTCTGTCTGCCTGTCTGTCTGCCTGTCTGTCTGTCTGTCTGTCTGTCTGACTGTCTGCCTGTCTGTCTGTCTGTCTGTCTGTCTGTCTGTCTGACTGTCTGCAGCACCCTCCCCCCCCCCCCCTCTCTCTCTCTCCATGCCAGTCCATTCAAGCATTTACTTTACATTCCAAAACATTTCTTTGCAGGTTGTTTATGAGGCCCAAGGCAGGCGTGGTCGTGGACATGGGCCTTTCGGGTTTTTTTACTGGCTGCTGCTTTCCTTGAGAGAGAGAGGACAGTAAAAGACAGATAGACCAGACTGGGATAATAATAACGTTACTTGTGATGTTTGCGAGGGGTTGTGAATCATTTAAAGCGGAAACAGGGGTGGGCAACATTCCGGAATGTCTTGTTATGTTTCTGTTTGCTGACAGCCGCGTAACGGTTGTGACCGTGCATTTTATGAGGGCTTGTGAAACACCACGGCATGCGCAGCCCGACACGACAAGGCAGGCAACCGAGAACAAGGACGAATGCGTCTCTATTACCCAGCGAGCAATGTCATCGAGTAATCTGGAATTTGATGACACTGTGAGTCACCAGCGCGGCGTAGCCCGGGAAATGAATAACTATCAGATTCAATATAAATGTAAACACAGGAGCCTTGCAGTAACTTCATTAAATATTGTTTATATATCCATCACCCGTGTGACTTATCACCGTCTCCTCTACGCCCTGCCTTACCCTCAGCGGAGATAAACCCAAAACAACATCAGCTAGTTTCGTTCCTCAAAGCCTCTCCTCAGCCTTTTGTGCGAGCGTTGCCTGTGCCTGTACGTGCCCGTGGGTGATGATGTTGCCAGGTTGTTGTTTTTTTCAGTCTCTTCTTCGCCAGCCAGTGTGTCTGTGCAGCAACGCGTCCGGATGGAGACCTTGGCTCAGCCCGATGGCGGGGGGGCGGGGGGGTGGGGGGGCTGGGAGGCGTTGATTAAAGTAGGTGACGGGGCGGGGGGGGGGGATGGAGCGACAGAGAAGGAGGCACGAGAGAGCGGAGGGGGGCACGAGGGGGGGGGGGGAAGGGATGGGGGGGGGGTGGGACAGAGAAGGAGGCACGAGAGAGCGGAGGGGGGCACAAGAGAGGTGGGGGGGGGGAGGATGCAAGAGAGTGGGCGACGAGCCGAGCGAACAGCCACCTAGTCAGCCCATCCGTTTCCGACGACATAACGCCGCGTCAGTTTTCTTTCTCCGTACATCGTCGTGTTCTCTAGTTCCCTACTACTGTAACAGCCGCTGCTTGTTTTTAGGCCTGCAGAGAGAGTCACTGCAGACGTTAGAGTCGTCTGTGGAAAAAGGTTCTCCGTTTATTGGACGTTTTGGATGCTTTTCCTCTTTTTTTATGGCCACTTTTCTTTTTTTCCTTCAGCCCAGCGCTACCCATAACGATCTGTCTCCTAGCTGGTAGTGTGGCCCTTTAGGGAGGCAAGTGTTTAAAAACCTGTCAGGCCCCCCGCCCCCCCGTTGACGGGAGTCGTTTCTGCCGATCGTAATTCGAAAAAAGCGAGGGATTTGGGAGAAAGCTGGCAGCTGGTTTATGGGCTGAGAGGGAGGCCGGAGAGAGAAAGAGAGAGCTTTAGGGTCTGGATCAGAACTTTAGAACACGCCACCACGGCCCGTGGGACTTCTACGACCCCGCCGGTGCTTCGGTTCGCTCCGTCGACCGTGGCGCGAAAGACTTCTGAATGGGTTTTTCGATAAAAAAAAAACACCTCACCCCAACCCGGCGGTTTCCGTTGTAACTGCAGGGTCGGACAGCTGAGCCAATCTCAACGCTAATCTAGTTGTTGACTCGACAGGTCGACAGGCCCCCCTTTCTGATTCCAACTTTCATCTCATGTTAACCTTTGACCTCATTAGCGGACACCGTGGCTGCTCGTGTTGGTTAGTGTTGGAGAGATCATAGCCTAATATCGTTGCCATGGCCTGATGTGTCTGTCATGTTGTGATGATATTAACATCAGGTATCATTGTGATGGCGGGGAGTGGGTTGAGATTACACCAAGCACTGCCAGTGACCTCTGTTGAACCCACCCTCACCCTGTTCTGCAGAGATGAGATGTGTCTGGGAGGAAACCATGTCCCTCTCTCTCTCTCTCTCTCTCTCTCTCTCTCTCTCTCTCTCTCTCTCTCTCTCACTCTCTCTCTCCTCTCACTCTCTCTCCTCTCTCTCTCTCTCTCTCTCTCTCTCTCTCTTTCTCGCACTCTCTCCTCTCTCTCTCTCTCTCACTCTCTCTCACTCTCTCTCTCCTCTCACTCTCTCTCACTCTCACTCTCTCTCTCTTTTCTCTCTCTCACTCTCTCTCCCCTCTCTCTCTCTCTTTCTCGTGCTCTCACTCTCACTTTCTCTCTCTTTTCTCTCTCTCTCTCTCTCCATCTCTCTTCCTCCCTCCCTCTCTCTCTCTCTCTCTCTCTCTCTGCTGATCTCCCAGTGTGTTGTTGTGTCAGGCACAAACATGCTAATATGATGTGAAAAATAGACATGTATCTATCTCAGTCGTGACTCAGCTTGGACTTTTTCAAACAGTTAGCCTAGCTCCTCGCCCCGGACACGTCCCCTGCTGTGATAGATAGTGATGGCGTCAGAGGGAGATGCTGTTAATTGAGACGTTCAAGAGGGATATGGTTTGTGTGTGGGTCCGCTGAGAGCTCGGGAGGATTTGCTGTGGGCTCAATATTGCCAGACACACCCTTGAGCCTGTCTCCTAACATTGACTTATTTCCATTTGACCCAGACGAACACATTAGAGAAACCGGTGAAGGGGGAAATATTTCCGAAGGTATAATTTTTCAGGGATAAACGTACCTATGGAGATAATCATTAATATCTCATGACAAGAGGAGTGGCAGAAAAAAAAGCTAACCTTGAACAGCCAATACCAATATTTCAAAACCCTATTTCATATGGAAGGGACGGTATGTAAACCTTTGTGTAGCTTACAGTTTAGCTGGGCTGTGGTAAATCAATGAAGCTAAGTGCAGTCCCGTTGTCCTTGAAGGCACACATTACAAACACACACACACACACACACACACACACACACACACACAC
>NW_027663294.1:10000-12500 GCF_963989245.1 Nansenia antarctica | reverse complement strand
AGAGCCCTAAGACAGACCATTACTTTACTAGATAGTTACGACCACTTTAAGGTGAGCTTTGACCTAAACAGTGTCTCGGTGTCCAGTTTCTGTGTGTTACCTAACGGCCTTGAACCGTACTGCTTAATATTCATATAGGATGCTTATGTAATTGAACGTGTACAAATCCTATAGGCTGAATAACAGTTCTTTGTCTCTGAAGACTATATAAACTCATGTATGTGGACGTTATACTTTGAAGACTGTACCCTATACTTCTTCCCGACCGGTCGTATTCATTAAACTACCAAAGAGATCTCTGAGTCTGTCGTTTGTCATCTGTATCTTCAAGACCATCACTTTTGAAGAAAAAAAAACTACACTACTCCTGATAGAGACAGTCATGTTGGGTGACGTCTGTACGTCTATTTGAAGATGGACCCTCCACCAATATATACCTCTTACGGGGGTAGTGGTGGTCTAGGGGGTAGTGAGTTGGACCAGGTCATGGTCGGAAGGCCGTGAGTTCGAATCCCACCTGGGAAAGCCACTGCTAGTGTGCCCTTGTGTGAGGCACTTAGCCGTGAGTTACTCCAGGGAGACTGTCCCTGTAATCTCTCATTGTAAGTCGTTTAGGATTAAAAGGGTTGTCTGCGAAATGGTTAATTAAATATAAATGCTATTGTTGTACGCACTGTGTCCTCGCTCGCTTCCTCTCCTTGTCTCCTTCGCTGTCAAACCCTCGACGGGTTCTGCCAAATATGCGGTCGAGAAGGGAAGGAGGTAGGAAGACAAAGACAGAGAAAGTCACCGTGGTGTTAAAACAAACACAAAAACAACACTGACAGAGAGAGGGAGAGAGAGAAAGAGGGAGAGAGTATATGATGATTATAAGGTCAGGTGATTGACAAGAGAAGGGTCTGTTTGACCTCTGACCCCTCCTCGCCCCCTCCTCTCCTCACCTCTTCCCTCATCTGCTAATTACAGGCTAGTGGCTTTAGGGTGGCGAAAGCACACACACATATACACACACACACACACACACACACACACACACACCTTCGGTCACACGCACGGCACACACAATCACACACACACACACACACACACACACACACACACACACACACACACACACACACACACACACACACACACCTTTAAACACTCCTTCAGTCAGCTGTCACTGCAGTCACAGGCCTCCAAGTAGAGGCATCGGTCACACACACACACACACACACACACACACACACGCACACACACACATTTTAAATGCTTTATTTATGTCCACATACATGTACAATTCTAAAGGACATCAATACTAACAGTGCATTTTGATATCATGGAAACAATCTGTTACAATAATGCTGAGCCAACAACCAGTTCTGCCACACACAGGATGTTATTTACACCAGATGATACCAGTGGGTTGGCAGATATAGTATCAATATTGTAAAACAGACAGTATTCAGCTTATGGGTACATACACACACACACACACACACACACACACACACACACATACACACACGCACACACACACACACACACACACACACACACACACACACACACACACCTTTAAGCACTCCTTCAGTCAGCTGTCACTGCAGTCACAGTCACCTCCAAGTAGAAGCATCAATTAATGTCACAGGGGTCACTTTTTTACCAACATACCAGACCTGAGTTCAAATACCTCACCATCAGAGTATTATGCAAATAGATGAACACACACACACACACACACACACACACACACAGTTTACCCACAGTTTACAATAAACCAGATTGATGAGCTTGATGTGTATTATTATTATTATAGAAGATCTTAGTTTAAATGATTGTGATCTTTTGTTGTTTCACTTACTTTAGGCGAATGTATTTATTGTAGGTCGCCCTGCATAAGAGCGTCTGCTAAATGACCTTTTAATGTCCCAAAAATCAAAATCACACGTTTTTATTCTGACAGCTGCAGTTGTCTCACCGACCGGCAGGGGGCGACACAGATTAATCGACGCAGAAACAGGAAGTAGGAAATGTCGTCATCGCAAGTGGGAAATTCAAACCTTGGCAACAACGCGTCGAAGATAGAGTTGTCATTTTAACTCCCAGAAACATATGTTTGCGCCCTACGTTATCGCGTTTGCATCGCTGACATAGCCCAGGTTCGCATTTAAGGTTGGTTTGGTTTGAAGTGTTCAAAGTGCAAAAGGATCAAGCTTTCAGGAAACTAACAGATATCTATATCTGTAGATGTAGAGGCGTTGTCTGGCTAGATAACTGTCAAGCAAACCACTATAGTAACTGTTTATACTCAAACCACTATACTAACTGTTTATACTTGAGTATGCTGATGTCCAGTATAAACTGTGGTCTGATCGTCGTGTTGCATTATGAGTAATTGTCCAACTAACCTCTTATTCCTAACCGTTGATCAGCTTGTCCGTGTCAGTGAGTTTAGGTACCCGAAGTCTTTTGTGTGTTGGTGTCTTCGACGGTGTTGGATTAGATTAGACTGATC
>NW_027663294.1:0-5000 GCF_963989245.1 Nansenia antarctica | reverse complement strand
CACTTATTAGGTGTAAAAAATGAGATTAGCTTCTCCTGCAAGGAAATCAGTCGGACCACATCTATTTACGTGGAAATTAATCAAGCTGGAACCAAAAACATGCCAATTCGCTGCCCCCGGGAGAAATTATTGGCGAACGAAGCTACGGCAGGAAGACAAAAAGCTATCATATGGTGCCGCGAATAGGTCTAAAACTCTATTCAAAGAGGTCTAAAAAAGATCTAAAAAGGTCTTAAATTAGACTTGTTGAAACGTGTAGGAACCCTGGTGTGTGTCTAACACACTCTAACCTGTTGTTGTTGTTGTTGTTGTTGTTGTTGTTGTGGTGGTGTCCAGTGGCGGTACGACCAGACCACCTCCACCTACCTGCTGCTGCTGAGTAAGAAGCAGAGAGGCCGGCCTGTCCGTCTGAGACCTGACCTGGCTGTGCCTGACCACATCACCTCCTACCCTCTGCACCAAGGAGTACAGGTGAGGGTACACACCCCTCTGCGTGTGCGTGTGTGTGTGTCTGTCTGTGTGTGTGTGTGTGTGTGTGTGTGTGTGTGTGTGTGTGTGTGTGTGTGTGTGTGTGTGTGTGTGTGTGAGAGAGAGAGTGTGTAGGTGTGTGTTAGGGCTGCACGATTAATCGATTTTAAATCGAAATCGCGATTTGAAATGATGCGATTAGCTAATCGCAAAGCCTGCGATTTGCCTGCGATTATTTTTAAAAAAAAAATATAATTTTTTTTTTTTTTTTTTTTTTTAAATCTATTTCAATGTTTACAGAAAGGACCTATTCTTTTTTACTGGACATTTTTATTAGCACTTTATTTAACTTGATTGCAGTATGTGCAATATTTAGATGCTGCTCCTGAGCCATAATTAAATAACCTTGTTTGTAGAAAGGTCCTATTTTATTTTCATATTGGAATTGTTCAAAAGAAATGGACACTTGAGAGAAACAAAATGGCAGCTGTTTAAAAAAAACATACATAAATATGTTGTTCCAATTCATATCTTTTAAGTTCTCATCCTTGCATTAGAACAGTTTGATGGCATAAGAGCAGTTAACAGTTTGATGGTATCATGTGGTAATGCTCTCTGAAATTAGCCCATGATAGAAGGTGATAGACAGATTCATCCAATCACCTGCCAAGTATTTTTTGAAAGTACCTGCCCTTTTCCAAACAGCTTCCAATTAAGCTTTCCTAGATGGTTGTGTGAAACAAACCACCTGAGTCAGGTTAGTAATGCTCCATCACATGTTTTAATCTGAAGCTTGATTTTAAAGCAACCCAACTTTAAAGCAACCCAATGTAAGTTTAGTTCTTTCACTCGTAGCTCGGGCTGTGGGGGTGCTAGAGGAGGGAGCCTCTAAGTCCCCTGAAGACGTACAAACAAACTGCACGTTGATACGACCTTCCTAGCCGGAGATATGGCCACACATTACAAAAACTCCCTTTTTTTTTTTTTTTTTTTTTTGCTATTTAAAAAAATAATAATCGCAAATTAATCGCAATCGCGATATCTGTCCAAATAATCGCAATTCGATTTTTTTCCCCAAATCGTGCAGCCCTAGTGTGTGTGTGAGAGAGTGTAGGTGTGTGAGAGCAGTGTTGATGTGTGTGAGAGTGTGTAGGTGTGTGTGTGAGAGAGAGTGTAGATGTGTGTGAGAGTGTGTAGGTGTGTGTGTGAGAGTGTGTAGGTGTGTGTGAGAGAGTGTGTAGGTGTGTGTGTGTGTGTGTGTGTGTGAGAGTGTGTAGGTGTGTGTGTGTGTGAGAGTGTGTAGGTGTGTGTGAGAGAGTGTGTAGGTGTGTGAGAGTGTGTGTAGGTGTGTGTGTGAGAGCTAGGGGTGCAACGGTTCAGTTGGCCCACGGTTCGGTACGGTTCGGTATTTTGGGTCACGGTTTTCGGTACGGTTCGGTTCAGAAACAAATGCTACTATTTATTTACAAACTGTTACTTTACTTTATTTTGCTTATACATAATATGGAACTTTAACATACACATGTATATGTTATGTATATAATGTATATATAATTGTATATAAACAAAAAACACTTTAAAATGTCCAAAAATAAATAAACACTTTCGAAAGTAAAAGTGCACTTTAGCCTTGACAGCTGGTAGCCCGTATACAAACAGGAGGAAAACAAATTCACACTACAAAAGTAACACTTTCCACATAGCGTTCCAACATGTCATGTGTTGTATTCCAACGAGTTGCGACATCGTGGATTAATTTGTGTTTTGGTAAGTCTAACATATCTTGTTTAATTGTCAGAATATGGTGGGCTGTGGTGCTTTTGTGGAAGAAAGTGACTGCATGTCTGATCTTACCCAGGAGGCGGGACACCGGGGTTATTGCCACTGCCTTCTTGGCGGCGAGATTTACGACGTGCGCAAAGCAGCCGATCTGTGGCCCCAGTCCACCAGCTTCATGGATCGCATTTACGATATTTGCTGCGTTGTCTGTTGTTACGGGAATTGTTATGTTTGGCCTCTCCAACTTCCACTCAGTCACTGCATTTGTTAGTTCCTCTGCCAGGTGCGCGCTGGTATGGCTTTCGTATAGTGGACGAGTTTGCAGTACTGCGCTCTTCATCTCCCAATCCGGTGACATGTAGTGGACCGTGACAGTGAGGTAACTCTCCGTTGCCCGGGAGGTCCAACCCTCCGTAGTCAGTGCAAAGCTCTGTGTTTTTGCCAAATCGTCTTCAATGCCTCTGCGCGTTGTTTGGTAAATACCGGGGATTATTTTGGTGCTGAATGATGTACGGGAGGGGACACTGTAACGGGGCTCGAGAGTTTTTATCAGATTTCGAAAACCCAAATCTCCAACCACCGAAAAGGGCTGCAAATCCTTTGCAATGAACATCCCCACTGCATTGGTTATTTTTTTGTGTTTCTCTGAAGTGGTAGTGTACGTCTGTCCGAACGCATCAGAGAGAGACTGCTGTCTGCTCACTGACGCTGCCTGACTGGCTTTCCTGCTCCCAGTCAGTGTTATCGTTGAGTGGTAGCGGCGAATATGCTGGTTCATGTTAGAGGTGCAACCATTTGCATATGGCACACGCTTTAAGCAGAGCTTGCAGACAGTAATATTTCTGTCCACTGTTTCCCCCCCCTTATTGTCGTATTCAACGGGAAAAGCGAATTGACCCCACACCGCAGACTTGTAGGAATCCGGGGCTTCCTCAAACTGTTGCGGCGCTCTCAGAGCTAATTTACGAACGCAGCCAAATCGCAGCATAAACCGAAAACCGTCACGGTTCACTAGTGAATTGAGCCGTGGAACGCAAACCGTACCGTCCGTAAAAAAACCGAGAACCGTTGCACCCCTAGTGAGAGCAGTGTTGATGTAGCTGTTCTCTACAGATACATCAACATAGAGATCAAGTACAAGCGTTGAGTCTCTCTCTCTTCTCTTTCTCTCTCTCTCTTTCTTTCTCTTTCTCTCTCTCTCTCTTTCTTTCTCTTTCTCTCTCCTCAGTCCAAAGATGACCATTCCACAGCATATTAACAATTTGGGCACTCTCCTCCCTCCTCCTCTCTCTCTCTCTCTCCCTCCATCTCTCCAGTCTGAGAAGGCCCTTCGCTTCACTGAGGATGAGGATGCGGTGGCCCTATGTTCCCTGGACTCCCTCTGTGACTATGACGACGACTGTTCCTGGGTGCCCCGCCCCCGCACACCCCAGGGGGTCAGAGGTCGCCCTGATGGGGCCATAGAACAGGTACCACATACATACACACACACACACACACACACACACACACACATTTGGAATATATCTACATATTAAAGTGAGTGTCTGTCTGCCTGTCGGTGTGTGTGTGTCTGTGTGTGCCAGTGTGTGTGTCTGTACGTGTGTTAGTCTGTGTGTGTGTCACACCACTGGTCCTCTCTCATAGTTGTCATGTCTCCTTCTCTATAAAGAAGCCGCCCTGTCAGTCAGTAGAGAAGAGGCGGGACCACCGCCCCACCCCAGAGAGAGAGCGAATCACACCCCACCGCTGGCAAGAGAGGCGGGACCGAGACCAGGAAAGGACCAATGAGAAAAAAGAGAATGTTCCTGTGGTGGATAAGGACGCTGATAAGTTCGCCCTGCCCGCCCCCCGAACCCCATTACCCAATAGGAAGAGTGCACGGAACAACAGGAACGTTCTGACCACGCCCACTCACAATAATAACGTTGGCAGCAAGTCCCCGACAAACTCACCCAGAGGTAAGAACACACTCACACTCTCTCACACACACACACACACACACACACACACACACACACAGTACAATTATGTTTGAATATGGATGTTTTTCAAATGAGTGTGTGTAAATAAATTGTATTCTGGTAATATCCCAAGCCACTCATTCTTCTGATTTAGGTGTGCTGTGTTGAAATTTATATGGACAGGTACTTCGCACACTCATTTGAAAAACATCCCTATCAAACATAATTGTTTGTGTGTGTGTGTGTGTGTGTGTGTGTGTGTGTGTGTGTGTGCGTGTGTGTGCGCACGTACGTGCGTGTGTGCGATTTGTAATTATTACCTTCGACCGCAAGGTAAGGGGTTTCCCATTATGAGAGCTAGCGTAGTGCTAACGCTATTAGCTCTGTCTATGAGTGGGCTAATCACTAATCTATATTAGCCTGTCTGATATCCCGTTTCTATTATTATGATGATGATTATTATTATTATTATGGTAGAATATCTGCTCCAACACAGTGACCCAAATGATGGATAGACATTTTCTTTTCATTTCCGGTTTTTATTTTGGTTGATTCTAACCCCCATTATTTTCTCCATCCTCTTTCTCAACCTTATCTACTGTGGTAATAATAATAATAATAATAATAATAATAATAATAATAATAATAGTAATAGTAATATTGATAATAACAATAACAACACAATATGTGATGAATGTATGTGGCTCGGTTAGTTGTGGTTGTGGAGAGTACAGTGTGTGTGTGTTGTGTGTGTTGTGTGTGTGTGTGTGTTGTGTGTGTTGTGTGTGT
>NW_027663295.1:35000-42500 GCF_963989245.1 Nansenia antarctica | reverse complement strand
GTAGGGTAAAGGGTTAGGGTAGAGGGGTTAGGGTAGGGTAAAGGGTTAGGGTAGAGGGTTAGGGTAGAGGGGTTAGGCCAGGACTAGGATGAAGGGCTAGGCAGAGGACTTGGGGGGGAGGGGGGCTAGCTGTCTGGGGGTTTCTGTTCTCGCTGGTGAGCTCATCATCTCTGGCCTGTTACTGTGTGTGTGTGTGTGTGTGTGAGTGATATGTAATTTAGGTCTGTGATTTCGTCTGCTTTTCTGCAGAGCCAGCGGTGTGTGTGTGTGTGTGTGTGTGTGTGTGTGTGTGTGTGTGTGTGTGTTGGTTGAGTGAGGAGCCAGGACTCCAGACCACAGTATTTTCCCCTCTCTCTCTCGACGGTCCCAGGGTCTGAGAGGAGACATGATGCCATGGTTCTCTTTCCTTTGGTCTTGGACGTCTGTTTCAGATTTATGGGTCTCCTCTAATGTCTTCTTCCGTTGTCTTCTCATGTGATCAGAAGGAGGGAGGGAGGGGGAGGGGGAGGGAGAGGGAGGGAGAGGGTGAGAGAGAGAGAGGGAGAGGGAGAGAGAGAGAGGGAGGGAGGGAGAGGGGGAGAGAGAGGGAGGGAGAGGGGAGAGAGAGGGGGAGAGAGAGAGAGAGAGGGGGGAGAGGGGGGAGAGAGGGAGGGAGAGGGAGAGGGGGAGAGAGAGAGGGGGGGGGGAGGGGGAGAGAGGGAGAGAGAGAGAGAGGGAGGGAGAGAGAGGTTGGAGACAGGAAGAGAGAGGGAGAGAGATTAGAGACAAGGAGAGAGCGGGAAGAGGGGGGAGAAAGAGAGTGGGAGAGAGGGAGGAGAGAGAGAGGGAGATTGGAGACTGATCGATATGGAGAGAGGGAGGAGAGAGAAAAAGAGAGAGGTTGGAGACAGATAGATATGAAGAGAGAGAGGAGAGAGATTGGGGAAAGAGGGGGGAGAAAGAGAGTGGGAGAGAGGGAGTGGGAGGAGGGAGAGGGAGGAGAGAGAGGGAGGAGAGAGAGGGAGGAGGGAGAGAGAGAGAGAGAGAGGGAGAGCGAGAGGGAGGGAGGAGAGGTGTGGTAAGTGTTTGCTGAGTGGGTTGGGGGGGGGGGGGTGTACTGCACACAGTAGCCAGAGCTCAGTGACCTAGAAGAACAATATTTGCATACCGCTCTTGACATAATATGGCCCTCAACATACGCATACACACACACACACAGGTGTGCCACACACACACACACACACACACACACACACACACACACACACACACACACACACACAGCTTCGCAAGGTACCTGTTCTTCCACAAAGTGTATCTCTAAAAATGATTTGACCTGTCCTCCTTAGAGCAGAGAAATGACCTGTCCCTTGGAGGACATACCTGTGACAGGCCAGGGCCGTCGGGTTCATCCATGGCTGTCACAACACGGTAATGGCCTGCCTGTCGCAATCACAGAATATGGGCCAAGTATCTCAACTATGAGGTTCACCTCGAGGTCAAAGCTGCTCTTAACCACCAGACAGACAGGCTATAACTGTTAGGTGGGACGAAACATTTTTAAAATACCCCTGACCTCGCCCCTTTTAAAGAGAAAACGAGAGAAACGAGAGGCTCATCTTAGCTCTCAGGTCTTCTGACGCTGGCTTTCTCTGTGTACCACATGTACAAAAGAAGAGATTTGGCGAGGCTTGCGTTCTCATTTTATGCACCCGAATTGTGGAATGCACTGCCAGTTTACATTAGGGATGCAACCTCAGCAAATTATTGTTCAAGTCAAGACTAAAAACCCATCTTTTTAATATTGCCTTTAATTGACTAAATAATTAAATGATGATTATATAATGATTGGAGCACTTTGAGCTGCAACGCTTGCAGGAAAAGTGCTATACAAATAAAGGTTATTATTATTATTATTATTATTATCTTACTTAAAGGGATGACTTGACGCCCCATGATGACTGACCAGGTATGGAACTCTGGTCCTCTATGACATCACTGAGCGAATGCCTACTGGGGAACCACCTGAATTCACTTGAGGTCACCTGAGCCTCGCGCGCCGAACCGATCTGATTGAAACGGTCGTTATCTGCAGGCACAGATCTCCCTGCCTGTCAGCGCTATGGAGCCGCGTTTAAAGGGGATGTCAGCTCTTAAAGGTTTTCTGAGGCCTAAAGCGAAGGCTAAGGCGAGGACTTGCCCCATACTTGACATTTATTATTAGATCTGTCACGCATGGACACACACACGCACGCACTCACACACACACACAGAAACACACACACAGACACACACACACACAGAAACACACACACACACACAGAAACACACACAGAAACACACACACACATACACACACACACACACACACGCACACACACACCTTAACACACACACACGCCTCCCCTTAAATGAGGCAACCTTTGCAGAGCGCTTAAGAGCTTACACAGGGCGTAGTATGACTGACACATTCTTACGCATGGCTTCAGAGACAATGATGACACTGTTGTGATGATACACTCTGCAGGATCCCAACCGTCGACCCCCCCCCCCCCCCCCCCCCTCCGGGGACATCTTACGTTGTTCTGTTATGACGACTGACAGGATGACTGATGATGTATAGATAATTCACTCACTTACTGAGACACATGGATTTGTTGTTAAGTCGCATTGGACAAAAAAGAAAGGCAGGCCTGCTCGATGCCAAACATGTAAATGTAAATGTTCTCTTCTTAAAGGTCCTTCCTTGTCCTTACATGTCACTGCAGAGGCCAATCTGGGCCAATCGGAAGGCTGCTTTGCTTTCTTGCTTCTTTTCTTTTCTGTCTGTGTTCCATCTCTTTTTCTATACCTCCGTCGAGCTGGTAGGATCTGTTTGTTTCGGCTGCTGGTTCACCTCTGGCTGAACTCCTACTGAACAATGGAGGCTGGGGACAACTCAGACACACACACACACACACACACACACACACGCACGTACACACACACACACACACGCACGTACACACCTGCGTGCGCGCATATTCACACACATACATACATACTGTACATACACACACACACACACACACATGCATGCATGCATATTCACACACACACACACGCACGCACACACACACACACACACACACACACACACATATGCACATACACACACACACACATGCGTGCACGCACACACACACACACACACTGTGCCGCAAGGGTGGCAGTGGTTGCTTGGTCAGGAAGGGTGTGACCACGGCAACCAACACCTCACCCTTCTCCTGACAATGCAAGTGTCTGTATGTAGGGACTGTGTGTGTGTGTGTGTGTGTGTGTGTGTGTGTGTGTGTGAATATGCATGCACGTGTGTGTGTGTGAATATGCATGCACGTGTGTGTGTGTGTGTGTGTGCGCGTGTGTGTGCGCGTGTGTGTGTGCGCGTGTGCGCGTGTGTTGTGTCTGTGTGTGTCTGTGTGTGTGCGTGCGTGTGTGCGTGTGTGTTGTGTGTGTGCGCCTGCGTGTGTGTCGAGCCCCAGAGTGACGTGTCCTGTTCTCAGTCCTCCAGTCACCTGCAGTGTTGGTCCTCTTTACATATAAACATATATAATATATATGCATATATACACACAGTACCAGTCAAACGTTTGGACACACTTTCCCATTCAATCGAATGGGGAAGTGTGTCCAAACCTTTGACTGGTACTGTCTATCCATAGTACATAATGTAGTGCCACAACCCTCTCTTTTCTTAGATAACCTTCAGGCAGTAAGTAAGTACACCTAGGAAGGGCCCTGTGATCAGCCCTCTCCCCCGGGGGGTTGTGGGGGGTGTAGTCCGTGGTGTGGTGTCTGGTGAATGTAATCTGATCCGCCGGTCCCGGGGTGGTCCAGTGTGTGGACCAGGGTGTGTCTGCCGGCTCCCTCAACCTTTTGTTAATCATTAAAGTCGAGCTTGTTCCTGTACTCCGAACTGTGGACTTTAAACCAGGTTGCGCGCGCGAGCATGCGCTCACACATGCACACACACACACACACACACGCACACACACACACCTGGGTACTCAAAGCAAAGGTAACTGGATCCACCTTTGAAACTTAATACGGTTTTACTTTAAAGACTGTAGAGTTGTCTGTGTGTATGTGTGTGTGTGTGTGTGTGTGTGTGTGTGTGTGTGTGTGTGTCTCTGTGTGTCTGTGTGTGTGTGTGTGTCTGTGTGTGTGTGTGTGTGAGTGTGTGTGTCTGTGTCTGTGTCTGTGTCTGTGTCTGTGTCTGTGTCTGTGTCTGTGTGTGTGTGTGTGTGTGTGTGTGTGTGTGTGTGTGTGTCTGTGTGTGTGTGGGTGGGTGCTTGCTAAAGCAGAAAGCAAAACATGAGAAACAACAGAAGAATCTGCCCTCAGGGGCATGTTGATGCTTGTCTGTGTGTGTGTGTGTGTGTGTGTGTGTGTGTGTGTGTGTGTGTGTGTTGTGTAACAAGGTTTATTAGTAACATCATAACAACACAACTCTGTGTCTGCAGGGTGTACCAAACTACTTATTGATTTAAATAACCCAGCCCAATCCAGCCCAATCCAGCCCAATCCAGCCCAATCCAGCCCAATCCAGCCCAATCCAGCCCAATCCAGCCCAGCCCAGCCCAACCCAGTCCAGTCCAGTGAGGCCAGGGAAATGCACAAACAGCACAGACAGGCAGGCAGACAGACAGGCAGGCAGACAGACAGGCTGACAGATATACAGATATACAGGCAGGTGTACAGATAAACAGGCAGATATACAGGCAGGCAGACAGACAGATTGACAGGCAGGCAGGCAGACAGAGGGGCAGACAGGTAGACAGACCGACAGACCGACAGAGCGAAAGACAGGCTAACACACAGACAGGCAGGCAGAGGGAAAGACAGGCAGGCAGGCAGACAGACAGACAGTCAGACAGAGCGAAAGACAGGCAGAGGGAAAGACGGACGTACGTTTAAACAGGCAGACAGACGGACAGGCGGGGGAGGGACTGAGGGACGGATGGACAGACAGACGGGGAGCGGGGGAGGGACTGAGGGACAGATGGAGAGAGTTTGGGGGAGGAGCGGAGGTGTCAAAGATGGCAGAAAAATATGTGGCGCTATTGTCTGGTGCAATTTACAGCTCAAGCAGAAAAACAGAGACAGAAACGCACACACAAACACACTCACACACACACACACACCCTTCAGTGTCCCTACACTTAACTCCAGGCCTGTCTCCCTGTCTACTTGAAGTGATTTACTTTTCATCACCTCCCTTCATCCCTTCCTCTCTGCTCTGAAAGAAAGGATACATCTGTACATCTGTCTGTCACCACCGCTGTGTACGTAATGTGGGGCGGCAGGTAGCCTGGGGGGTTAGAGAGGCCGGCTAGCAATCGGAAGGTAGCTGGTTCGATCCCCCCGCCTCAGGAGGGGGCTGCATGTGAGCTGGTGACTGGAGGGTTAACGCTGGTGTCATATCTAAGGCGCCTACCTACCACTGCCGTTGTGACCTTGAGCAAGGCACTTAACCCCCTAATTGCTCCAGGGGTGCTGACTGTGGCTAGAGCCTAAAATACATTTCGTTGTACTCTGTGCAGTGACAAAAACGTAGAATAAAATAAAATAAAAATACACAGAAGAGTCCTCATCTTAGGGGGTAAATTAGTGTGTGTGTGTGTGTGTGTGTGTGTGTGTGTGTGTGTGATTGATGAATGAATGTCTGTTTTGATCAGATCTTGATATATTTTGTTTGGGATGTGAGTGTGTGTTGATAGTTGTGTTGTCTCTCTCTCTCTCCAGGGGCGAGGCCTGTGCAGCCATGCTGATGTATGATTACCCACTGAAGACTGACATGGAGACGGTAAGATGCGTGTGTGTGTGTGTGTGTGTGTGTGTGTGTGTGTGTGTGTGTGTGTGTGAGTGGCGGGGGGGGAAGGGTGTGTGTGCGTGTGTGTTTTTCTCCCATCCTCCCACACATGCCTCGGCATGTTCTTCATGCATTGTTCCACATACACTAGAGTAGGCCTGTGACCTACGCACACACACACACACACACACACACACACACACGCACACACTCTCTCCGACGTGTCTAGACTGACCGGTTCCGACAAACAGGACATTTGCATACAATGGACACACACACTGCCAACCAATAGGAAGACGCTGACACATACACACTGCCAACCAATAGGAAGACACCTAGGCCTGTTTGACACACTCACTGTCATTGCCTTCCATTCCAGATGTTACGGTAATAATACTGTTTGGTTGTTTTGACTGTATTTCAAATGTACCGTAATCGTTGAAAATTAAACGTATAATTAAACTTATAACTTAACTTAACTTATTTTTCTTCCTCCCTCCCTCCCTCCCTCCCTCCCTCCGTCTCTCTCCCTCCCTCCCTCCCTCCCTCTCCCTCCCTCCCTCCTTCCCTCCATCCCTCCCTCCCTCCCTCCGTCTCTCTCCCTCTCTCCCTCCCTCCCTCCCTCCTTCCCTCTCCCTCCCTCCCTCCCTCCCTCCCTCTGTCCCTCTCCCTCCCTCCCTCCTTCCCTCCATCAGTCTATCTACCAGGCCTACCCCTCACTGGTGAAGACCCCGGCAGAGACCTACAGTGTGATCTTCTCCCCCCACCCCGCCAGCGCTGCCCACCTCTACCACCACCCCACACACACACACACACACCCCTCCCAGCACCCGCACCCTTTCTCCCAGTCCCATGCGCACACTCACGCGCACACACACGCCCACGCCCTCGCCCTCGCCCCCTCGGCCCACCCTCACCCTCACCCGGTGCACACGCACACACACACCCACACGCAGCTGGAGCCCGTGGACCTGTCGGTCAGCAAGCGTAACTCCTCCTCCTCGTCCTCCTCCTCCCCCCCCTCCTCCTCCTCCGCCTCCTCCCCCTCCTCCTACCGCAGCCCCCCCTCCTCGCCGTACAGCTACGGGAGCCGCGTGTCGCCGCCGCTCGCCTCCCCCCCGCCCCACCGCCACGCCTCCCCCCCCTCCCTCCCCCCTCCTCCCCCCCACCTCCCCTTCTCCGCGGTGCTGGCCTCCACCCTGGGGTCCGGCGGGGTGATCCAGGGGTCGGGGGTCATGCTGTCGCCCGTGATGCTGCAGCCCCTGTCGGTGCTCTACCCCTCCCCCCTCCACCTGCACCAGCAGATCATGGTCAGCCCCCCCCCGCACCCCCCGTCCACCCAGGACCACCACAGGCAGTGTGGCAACGTGCACAAGACAGGTGAGCTGGGGTGTCTTTAGGACTGTGTGTGTGTGTGTCTGTGTTTGTGTCTCTTTGTGTGTGTGTGTGTGTGTCTGTGTTTGTGTCTCTTTGTGTGTTTGTGTGTGTGTGTGTGTGTCTGTGTCTCTTTGTGTGTGTGTGTGTGTCTGTGTCTCTTTGTGTGTGTGTGTGTGTGTGTGTGTGTGTGTGTGTGTGTGTGTGTGTGTGTGTGTGTGTGTGTGTGCGTGCGTGTGTGTGTGTGTGTATATTGACGTGTCTTGGTGGTGTCTCTCCCCAGTGTCCTCCATGAG